>NC_084609.1:34671849-34877349 GCF_033807715.1 Cololabis saira | reverse complement strand
CACACACTGAAGTCCGGGTAGGGCTCATTTGTTCACCTGCTCACTTTTCACAGGGCCAACCTTGGGTTACGAGCACTACAGTACTACAGTACTCCAGTACTCCAGTAGTCCAGTACTCCAGTAGTCCAATACTACAGTACTCCATGGCAGCAGCATCATGGTGTAGCATCATGGTGTACCACGGTGGTGGCAGCAGCATCATGGCGGGGCGCTGCAGAACTCCAGCGGGACCCTCAGACCCACCACCGGACCCACCACGCTGAGCCAGGACACCACGTAGTTCACAGGTCTGCAGGACACACAAAGAACCGGGTCACACCTGGACCAGAACCCTGACAGAACCAGGGAACCTAACGCTGGTCCTTAGAGGACCTGCAGGTCCTCTAAGGACCAGCGTTAGGTTCCGTGAGACACCAACCGATCCTAAGGTAGGGTCCTACCTGTCCTGGTCCAGCGAGACCTGCAGAACCCGCCTCATCACCTCCTCGGTCCTGCAGGGGTGCAGGAAGAAGAACGGCTGACCCAGGAAGGGGTGCTCCTGAAAACCAGGACCAGAAAACAGAGAAGACCTGAGACCAGGACCAGGACCAGGACTAGAAAGATCCACTCTCAAAATGGCAGGGAAAAAATGCAAGTCATCTCAACAGGCCGTGGTATACGCTCATTATATCACAGCTAGGGGTGTAACGATACACTAATCTCACGATACGGTACGATACACGATATTGAGGTCACGATAACGATACGATACGATATTATAGCAGTATTTTTTTAACAACCTTGAATGAGGAACATATGACTGGAAAAAATTGTCTTTTATTTGAAAGACACAAAATACAAAACAATGCTGTGTGTTTTCCCTATTGTTACAGTTTGTAATTCTTTATAACTGTTTAAGTTTTAAAGAGAAAGCCAGGCCAACCATTTTCCACAAACTGAACTAAAAGTAAATGTCAGGTTTTTATTATGCATCTTCAGTTTCATACAAGTACAAATATTTTGCCACAAACTGAATAGTTTCTCTCATGTATGATTTGACTTTTTTCTTTCTAATTTAACAACTAAAATTAAATAAATAAATAAAAGTAAATAAATACATACAATTTTACATCATAAAACAGATTGATTCATGCTCACCTTATAAGTGTAAGAGGAGATTTATTTTTGTTAAGAAGTTTATTTTGGTAATTCAGGGTTCATTATTTTATAAATATATTCTTTATATTCTGATGTAAATCAGGGACTATAATGACACTAGTCAGTTTATCTGTAGTCGTTAATATGTTTTAGATTGGGCGGAGTGATACAGCACTAGGTGCTGTGTTGATGCTCTAAAATCCTACACTGTTGAGCGGACATTAAAGTCAGGGATTAAAGCAAAAAAAATATTTTTGACTGAAAAAAAATTTTCAGGCCAGTTCATATTCCCCCTCCATCTATGCACTGCACCTATTGTGAAAACCATTTTTTTTTCTGTCTTTAACATATATAAAGTGGTCTCCCCTCAGCATGCCAACTCAGAGAAGGAGGAAAGCAACCAAATTCTGCAGTTTTCTGAACTTATCAATATGACTCTGTCCTTCACAGGATAAGTAAAATGGATCACTGCAAAAACTCAAAATCTTAAGAATATTTGTCCTATTTGTAGTTAAAATGTCTCATTTTAGTAAAAAAATCTCATTACACTTAAAACAAGTTGACAAGACTCATCACTGGAAAAAACAACAATTTCCACCTGTTTCAAGTAGATTTTCACTTGAAATAAGTAGAAAAAACAAGATTTTTTTGCTTGTAATAAGAAGATAAGACAGATTTTCCTACTTATTTCAAGTGAAAATTTACTTGAAACAGGTGAAAATGGTCAAATAAGTTATTTTTCTGGTGTTATTTTTCTGGTGATGACTCTAAATGTTGAAATAGCAGTAAAACCACATTCATTGATGAAATGACATAAGGGATGGAAAGGGGGGATGGCAGTTTTACAGGGGGGGATGATTTGGACCATTTTTATTTCAGCGGGGATGCCATCCCCCCTCATCCCCCCTCAACTCCAGTACTGTCTATAGCTATATTCTACATCTGGGCTGATGTAGACGTACAGTAGCATAGGAGGATAGGCTATTTCAGTTACTGGTATGGTTGGCTGTCTGTACAGTCGTGCAAGTTCAATGCTATTAAAGCACTTTAAATCAAAGCATTAATTTTTTTTTGTTTTATATATAAAATAAATACATTTCTACATTACATTTCTATGCAGCTGTCGGATGTCCCTTTTTTGACGCCTGCGCTGCTGAAATCAGGCGATCCTTATTTTCTATTTCTAAAAGGTGACAACCCTAGAGGTGACCCGGGGCCCACGTTAACGGGTCCCCGGCGGGCGTCGCAGCTGGGGAGATCCGCAAGAAGGGCCCGGCGGCGGCGCGCGTCCAGAGTCGCCGCCGCCGACCGCAGTACCCGATCCCCCCCACCGGTCCGCCTTCCGCGCGGTGCCGGACACCGCCCCGCGAAAGGACCACCGCCCGACGACGCGCCAACGCCGCTGGACGAAGGCCCCGCGAGGCGGGCCGAACGCCGCACCTCCGGCGGCGGGGAGAGGAGGGCAACGGGGCGACTGCTCCCCCAGACTACCCCCTTGATCCAACACGCCCCCCTCTGTTCCTGATTGGCTAATACCAAGGCTCTGGCTCGCTTAATTGGTTTACAATAGCGCCAGTTTAATGCCTAAAAGCTGATTTATGGTTCAGCGTTACTCCAACGCAGAAAAACGATTTAACGCAGAACCATAATTCAGGCTTAACATGATAACGCACGTGCAAATGTTTTTTTGTTTTTTCTCTAATTTTCGAATTGACGGAAATCCGTCTAGAGACGGAGAACTTTAATCCCTGATTAAAGTACACTGGAGCTCAATTCAATTCAATTCAATTCAATTTTATTTATATAGCGTCTAATACAACAGAGTTGTCTCTAGACGCTTTCCAGAGACCCATACCCAGAACATGACCCCCGAGCAGTTATTACAGAAACAATGGCAGGTAAAAACTCCCCTAGTGGGAGAAAAACCTTAAGCCAAACAGTGGCAAGGAAAAACTCCCCTTTAGGAGGGAAGAAACCTTGAGCAGGACCAGGCTCATAAGGGGGGACCCTCCTGCCGAGGGCCAGACTGGTGGGTCAGGGACGGCAACAGCACAGCAGGCAGGTGGTGCTCAGCAGAAGTTGCCCGCGTGTTTATCTACTCACGACCCGAAAAAGGTTTAATTTAATAAGGTAAGGCTTAACTCTACACCAGCCTTACATTAGTAAAAGTTTAGAGCTCAAAACGGGACCACAAAATGGGACTAGTTTCTTCTGAGCGGAGTAAGATTTTGGTCCACGAGATGCGGTCGCGGCCGCGGTCGGATGCGCGTTACTAGTCAACACAATAGATTAATATTAATAAGCCAATATCGCGATACACTTTGTCACCTCCACGACACGTATTGTGACGTTTTTGTATCGCGAAATTTCGTGGCACGATATATTGTTACACCCCTAATCACAGCTGAGGATCATTATATCACAGCTGAGGCTCATTATATCACAGCTGAGGATCATTATATCACAGCTGAGGCTCATTATATCACAGCTGAGGATCATTATATCACAGCTGAGGCTCATTATATCACAGCTGAGGATCATTATATCACAGCTGAGGATCATTATATCACAGCTGAGGCTCATTATATCACAGCTGAGGCTCATTATATCACAGCTGAGGCTCATTATATCACAGCTGAGGATCATTATATCACAGCTGAGGCTCATTATATCACAGCTGAGGCTCATTATATCACAGCTGAGGCTCATTATATCACAGCTGGGGATCATTATATCACAGCTGAGCGGCGTCTCCGGCCCGGCGCCAAGTGATGTATTGCTTTTATAAAACGGTTACCAATAATGTAAATATGAAAGAGGAATACACAATCTATTTTATGTAGTTTTCAATTAATCAGAAATACAATCAGAAATGTATGTTCCTGGCAGAGCTCTCCGTTCTCAGGGTGCAGGTTTACTCGTAGTTCCTAGAGTATCTAAATGTAGATTTGGAGGGCGGGCGTTCTGCTATCAGGCACCACTACTATGGAACCAATTTCCAATCTGGGTTAAGGAGGCTGACACCACCTCCACCTTTAAAACCAAACTTAAAACATTTGTGTTTAGTAAAGCCTATAGTTAGTGTTTAGTAAACCTCTAGCTGGTGTTGGTAAATCTCTAGGTAGTGTAAACTCTAGTGTGTTAGAGTCGCTCCTGTAGTTTCTTGTGCTGGCCCCCCCTTCTCCTCCCTTTTTTCTCTTTTGTCCATGTTGCAGCATCCTCTGCCGGACACCGGAACCTGCAGTGTGGGAGTGAAAGGGGCAGGGTAACGGCCCGGGCAGGCGGGGGAGAGTTTGTCCCTCAAGACTCCTCTCCCTGGCCCTGCCCCTTCTCAACCTTTCCCCGACCCTGCACCCCAACCTGGGACTTGATGATTGGGCCCGGAGCTTCGGGAGCTGCATGCTGGCCTGCGGTCCCCACCCCTGGTCATCCCGTTGCTGCTTCCACCTGCCTGCTGTGCTGTTGCCGTCCCTGACCCCCCAGTCTGGCCTTCGGCAGGAGGGTCCCCCCTTATGAGCCTGGTCCTGCTCAAGGTTTCTTCCCTCATAAAGGGGAGTTTTTCCTTGCCACTGTTTGGCTTAAGGTTTTTCTCCCACTAGGGGAGTTTTTACCTGCCATTGTTTATGTAATAATTGCTCGGGGGTCATGTTCTGGGTATGGGTCTCTGGAAAGCGTCTAGAGACAACTTTTGTTGTATAAGACGCTATATGAATAAACTTGAATTGAACTGAATAGCCCCACTGTGTAAAACAATAGTCCATCTCTCCAGATGTAGCTCCGCATGTCGTCTTTTGCTCGTCTTTTTTTTCGGAGACAGGAACTCCTCAATCCATCCATCCATCGTTAGCTCCTCCCCGGAGATCAAAGTTTACCGTCAACATGCCTAATTAATTGTTAACGAAAAATAAAAAATATACTTTAACACCAGCTACTTTTTGCTACCTGCTGTAACCGTCAAAACATATGTACCAGTTGGTTGTTGTCATGGATACGTTGTTGTTTCCCTGACGTGGAATGATATGCTGTGATGAGGCTTTAGAATAGAAGCTGTGGTATATGCTCATTATACCACAGTGAACAACCAATCAGATTGCAGGATTCCACCTTTCCGTTTTATAATGGTATTATTATGTCTCAGAGAGCAGAGAGTGAGGGATCATGGGTAGTTGATGTGGCTCTTTGCAGCAACACAGTAATCAATCTCAGCCTCTGATTGGTTGGACACCGCTGAACTAGAGCTAAAGATCAGGAAAAGAGAAGAAGACCAGGATTAGAGACAAAGACCAGGTCTAGAGAGGAAGACCAGGAGTAGGGAGACCAGGACCAGGTCTAGGAAAATCAGGACAAGGACCAGGAGGACCAGGACCTGGGAGAACAGGACCAGGAGGGGATAGCCTGCTAGCTTACCTGCTGGCTGATGGTGTTTAGCGGTCCGTCCTGAAGGCG
The DNA here is from genome assembly GCF_033807715.1 of Cololabis saira. Lineage (NCBI taxonomy): Eukaryota > Metazoa > Chordata > Actinopteri > Beloniformes > Belonidae > Cololabis > Cololabis saira. The sequence goes on along the minus strand of NC_084609.1, from coordinate 34,871,766 downwards.
TCTGAAGTCGGGGTGGGTGGAGCTCCACATCTCCTCCAAGGTTAGGCTCCGCCCCTCTGGAACAGGAACCACAACAGAGTGTTAGCATGCTAGTGGGTCCAGTGTTAGCATGCTAGCGGGTCCTCTGGTCTCCGTCTTCTTCCTCAAATCCTACACAGCGTTCCAAATTATTATGCAAATTGTATTTAAGTGTCATAAAGATTACATTTTTTGTTTTTCAATTAAACTCATGGATGGTATTGTGTGTCAGGGCTCTTTGGATCACTGAAATCAATCTCAGACACCTGTGATAATTAGTCTGCCAGGTGAGCCCAATTAAGGAAAAACTACTTAAGAAGGGCGTTCCACATTATTAAGCAGATGACCATTTCCAAGCAACATGGGAAAGAAAAAGGATCTCTCTGCTGTCGAAAAGCGTGAAATAGTTCAATGCCTTGGACAAGGTATGAAGACCTTAGATATTTCACGAAAACTTAAGCGTGATCATCGTACTGTAAAGAGATTTGTGGCTGATTCAGAGCACACACGGGTTCGTGCAGATAAAGGCACAACGAGGAAGGTTTCTGCCAGACAAAAACATCGGATTAAGAGAGCAGCTGCTAAAATGCCATTACAAAGTAGCAAACAGATATTTGAAGCTGCTGGTGCCTCTGGAGTCCCACGAACATCAAGGTGTAGGATCCTCCAGAGTCTTGCAGTTATGCGTAAACCCTCTATTCGGCCACCCCTAAACAACGCTCACAAGCAGAAACGGCTGCAGTGGGCCCAGGAATACATGAAGACTAATTTTCAAACAGTATTGTTCACTGATGAGTGCAGTGCAACCTTGGATGGTCCAGATGGATGGAGTAGTGGATGGTTGGTGGACGGCCACCATGTCCCAACAAGGCTGCGACGTCAGCAAGGAGGTGGCGGAGTCATGTTTTGGGCCGGAATCATGGGGAGAGAGCTGGTTGGCCCCTTTAGGGTCCCTGAAGGTGTGAAAATGACATCTGTAAAGTATGTGGAGTTTCTGACTGACCACTTTCTTCCATGGTACAAAAAGAAGAACCGTGCTTTCCGTAGCAAAATCATCTTCATGCATGACAATGCACCATCTCATGCTGCAAGGAATACCTCTGCATCATTGGCTGCTATGGGCATAAAAGGAGAGAAACTCATGGTGTGGCCCCCATCCTCCCCTGACCTCAACCCTATTGAGAACCTTTGGAGCATCCTCAAGCAAAAGATCTATGAGGGTGGGAGGTAGTTCACATCCAAACAGCAGCTCTGGGAGGCTATTCTGACATCCTGCAAAGAAATTCAAGCGACAACTCTCCAAAAACTCACAAGGTCAATGGATGCAAGAATTGTGAAGCTGCTATCAAATAAAGGGTCCTATGTTAAAATGTAACTTGACCTGTTAAGATGTTTTTGATTGAAATAGCTTTTGATTTCAGTAAATATGACCTCTTAATGCTGTAAATTCTAAAGATGAGCATTTCAGTTCATAACAACCTATAAAATGTTATAAAACTCTGTTGTGCGTAATAATTTGGAACAGTGCATTTTAAGTTTTCTATTTTTGAAGAATTCTGTTATCATTGGGAGGTTTGTTCAATAACATTCGAATTCATTAAACTAATGGTTGATGACTTGAAAATTATGCTGACTGTCATTTGTCACTGTCACTATTTAGGAAAATCTGAGAAAAATATCATTTGCATAATAATTTGGAACACAGTGTACATCTGTCGTTCTGGTTATGGTCCTGCAGCCGAACTGCTGCTCACTAATACCCACCTCTGTCCCGGTTCCAGCTTCCCCAACCCTTTAATTTCATAGTTTTGGTGCTCAACTTTACTCCACTCAAAGTTCAAAGTTTATTTAGACGGGACAATGCATATTATTTAACACTACATTTAAGCAGTGTAAATACACCGGGTTTTAGCAGTAATGCTAGTTTCCACCCGCAGTCCCCACAAACAACCAGACACACTCACACTCACACCTACGGGCAATTTAAAATGATCAATTAACCTAGCATGGATGTTTTTGGACTGTGGGAGGAAACCGGAGTACCCGGAGGAAACCCACGCAAGCACGGGGAGAACATGCAAACTCCACACAGGAAGGTCCTGCTGGGCCTGGGAGTCGAACCGGGGACCTTCTTGCTGTGAGGCAACAGTGCTAACCACTAAGCCACCGTGCTGCCTCTGCCCCCTCTACGCTCTGGGGTTCCTCAGGGCTCCATTTCAGGCCCAGTTCTTTTCTCCTTTGGGATCTATTCTTAAAAGTCCCAACATCTCTTAACTGTTTGCAGCTGAACTGCTACACTTGGACTATTTCTATTTAAACCTTTTCTGTTGTCAAGAGCAGCTTAGTTTAAATCAAACTCCGTAGATGAGGCTGATCTCAGGACTAATCCAAGCCTTTAATGCACATCGTTGTAGTTTTCCTTTGCATAATAGAACCGTCATTTAATCCCACAGAGGGGAGATGGACCTACAGCAGCAACATATATCCAACTGAATCTAAAAATAGAAAATAAAGGTCAGAAAAACTAGAGCGTTGCATGTATCTGTAAATAATATATGTTTAGACGGAACTAGACTTGTTTATAGATAATTAAATAGATACATGGAGATGTGATGAAGTTACATCCCATGACCATCAAACTCTACCGGATGTGACCCCTGCCAGAGTCATGTGACCCCTGCCCGGAGCCATGTGACCCCTGCTAGGAGTCATGTGACCCCCGCCCGGGGTCATGTGACTTACCCAGGTCCGAGGCTCTCCAGTACAGGACCGGGGTGCTGTAGCTGCAGGAGAACAGGACGTGGAACTCCAGCCGGAGAACCCGGGAGCTGCCTCCGGTCCCTGGGGGGGAACCGTCCTCCTCATCACTGATGAGGTCATCGGTGACATCACTGATGAGGTCAGCAGCAGCAGAGACAGACTGTGGAGGACAGATCTAGTTTAGTCTGGACAGATGTGGCTGATCAAACCTGTAGACCCAGACTGTACCTGGTCCTGGTCCTGGTCAGGTCCTGGAGGGTCTGGCTGTGGTTCTGACCCGGATCCCCCAGGTTCCTGTTTCCAGGTGGGAACCATCGTGAGAACCGTCTTCTTCAGGTAGCCGTCCTCCGAGCCCTGGAGACCAAAGACCTCCATGAAGCTCAGCAGGAGAGTGTCTTGCTCTGCGCCTTGCTCTGTGCCAACTATGCACCGACTCTGTGCCTTGCTCTGCGCCGACTCTGCGCCGACTCTGCGCCTTGCTCTGCGCCTTGCTCTGTGCCAACTATGCGCTTTGCTCTGTCTTGCTCTGCGCAGACTATGCGCTTTGCTCTGCACCTTGCTCTGCGCCTTGCTCTGCGCTTTGCTATGCGCCTTGCTCTGTGCCTTGCTCTGTGCCAACTATGCGCTTTGCTCTGTGTTTTGCTCTGCCTCTTGCTCTGCACCGACTCTGCGCCTTGCTCTGTGCCAACTATGCGCTTTGCTATGCGCCTTACTATGCGCCTTGCTCTGCACCGACTCTGCGCATTGCTCTGCACCTTGCTCTGCACCTTGCTCTGCGCCTTGCTCTGCGCCAACTATTTGCCTTGCTCTGCGCCAACTATTCGCCTTGCTCTACGCCAACTATGTGCTTTGCTATGCGCCTTGCTCTGCGCCTTGCTCTGTGCCAACTATGCGCTTTGCTCTGTGTCTTGCTCTACGCCAACTATGCGCTTTGCTATGCGCCTTGCTCTGTGCCAACTATGCGCTTTGCTCTGCACCTTGCTCTGCACCTCGCTCTGCACCTTGCTCTGCGCCTTGCTCTACGCCAACTATGCGCCTTGCTCTGTGCCAACTATGCACTTTGCTCTGTGTCTTGCTTTGCGCCTTGCTCTACGCCAACTATGCGCTTTGCTCTGCACCTTGCTATGTGCCAACTATGCACTTTGCTCTGCACCTTGCTCTGCACCTTGCTCTGTGCCAACTATGCACTTTGCTCTGCACCTTGCTCTGCACCTTGCTCTGCACCTTGCTCTGCGCCTTGCTCCAACCCCCCCCCCCCCCCCCCCCCCTCACCTGGACCCCCTCCCAGCTCCATCCGTCCCCCAGCTGGTCCGACCTCTGCAGGATCCTCCGGCAGCAGAACCGGAACTCGTCCTCATCCAGAACCCCAGAGCTCATGTCTGCAGGAGAAGAGAAACTACTGTAATCCTTCAGGTGTAATTCCTCCTGCAGCCACTAGAGGCTCCACAGGTGCAGTTTTATGTATTTATATATATATATATATATATATATATATATATATATATATATATATATATATATTTTATACAATTTTAACTAAAAACCAAGGACCAAAAGGTGTAGACCGAAGCCTAAGCCTATGTGCCTATGTGTATTATCCCTTTGTTTTATATGTATTGATCATTTAGTATTTATAGGTTTTGAATTGTAATAACTGATCCACATTTTCATTTCTGTATCTCAGCTGTTCCACAGATTAATCCTGTCACTGAGATCATCGTTGTTTAACATTGGTTCTTTGTTTTCCTGAACATTTATGTTTCTCTTAGTTCATATTGACTAACTCTGCTCTGGAAGAGCTTCTGAATGCTGTCAGGAAGTGTTTTATTGTTGATTTGAAACATAAATTGCGGTGTTTTAAGATCCACTAAATCTCTGAATTTAAGCACATTTGAATTTATGAATACTATTTGTTGGTTCTGGATAATCTGCTTTGTTTACAACTCTAATGGCGTACCCTACGCCGTAGGCTCTGCGTTGGTGTAACGCGGAACCATGAATCAGCCTTTACCGTCGCTGACACTGGTCCGACTGGTGACCCAGTAAAAAACAACATTCAAACACAGAACATCTGGCTGGGATCCAGAATGACTTAATCACCATAAATACAGCCCTTGGTTGTACCACACTCCCCATGGTACATTTACAATTTGTTGTTTAGCTTACATTTTTGTTCTGATGAGCTTCTTTTTTTGGTAAGCAATAATGATGAAAATAACACAGACAATATTGTCTTTCCACTAGAACCACTAAAGGTTAATTTTTCCCCCAGGCATTGTCAAATGCATGTAACTCTTATAACGAAACCGGAAGAAAAAAATCTTCTACAATGTTTAAATTATTTATAACTGATCTCAATTGTGAATATGGATGTTTTGTGGCATATGCCGTCAGCACAAGCAGCCGTTAAAAGAGGACCATCCCAGAGGGTTTTCATAGAGATCCCTCTGAAATATATAGAAAAGATGTGCTCAATGCTCATATGGGTCAGACCAGCACACTGCAGCCTTTCAGGCCCATGACACTTTGGTTAAAGGTTAGATTAAGCCTAATGATTTCATTGAAGTGATATCATTCAGCAATATAAGCCTACAATGATTTTTAATATAAAACTTTGTTGCATTTCACATGTCCAATACGCCGTCATATCAATCATCCCTTGTCTCACTAGGTGGAAGTTCAAATATTCCCATGAAAACCTGATGCAGTAGTACTTTGATATCTTCCCAGAAATGTCTTTAAAAGTCCCCCGTGAGGCCGTCAGGGCCTTGATTTACGGACTAATAACTGTATCCAGTTCTGTAATTGTTATTTAACTTGATTTACAGACTAATTACTGTATCCAGTTCTGTAATTGTTATTTAATGCTCGCGTGTTTGTTTCAAACACCTACCTTTCCGTTCGCCAGTGACGTCAGTCTCCGAGACGCTCTTCTTCCGGGTCTGCGGACCCACGTGATCAACACCAGCTTCGGTGACCAATCACAGGAGGTCTCCAGAACACGTGACGCGTCATAGGCTACGTCAGCTCGTTGCTAGGAAATGCCACAGCGTGTCCGCCATGTTGGGAGAGGCGGTTCCGCTGCAAGAAATGATCTTTTCAGGTAACAAACTTCACCTTTGTCTCATTGTTTCTGGACAGACATACACAATTGGATTTATCTTCAAATTAATAATGTTCCACCTTTGAATTAGGACATATTATTTTCTTCATGGATGATGTGAAATTTTCTGTTTCTGATATTATTAATATTATTTTGTTACTGAGTAAGTACCATATTCATCGTGCCAAATGGAGAAATTGTAAACCATCCCTCCGGGGTTTTATTAACGATTTTAAGATTTTTTTTCACATGTCTCAAAAGAGTAGAAAACAAAAATGCAAGTAAAATAGGTCTAGACATTGCTCGTTATTTGTTATTCTAATTGAATAATTCTTCTCATTTTCTATGCTCCATTATGTGAATTTAAATGCTTAATTTATGTTGTTATTCATATGCACCTTTTAATTCTTAAAGCACCTTGTTTTTTGTTTTTTGTATTCCTTGTATTCCCTTTTTTTCCCTTTCTTTTCATATTGTATTTAAATTGATATTTGTCCATTATCCTCTTTGTGAGTTTGTATATTTTCAATAAAGTTTTGTTTAAAAAAGGTTACAAACTTCACATTTACGAATAAAACGTGTCAGTCAGTCGTCTATTTTAAATGGACATATTTACTGAATATCACGTGATCGAGGATTATCACCATCTAAATAAATGAACTGTGTCGTGACAGAAAGAGCGTCTTAGCAGCGACCTGGTTCTGATCAATAAGCGTGATCACACGTGACTCTTCACTTTATCATCAATTGTTTTAGGAAAAGTCTCATCATCGGACCCGGTTCGTTTGTTGTTCTGCTGTGGACGGAACCGAGACCAACCTGCAGGGAGACAGCTGATTCATAATCAATATAATCATATAAGCCAGTGTTTCCCCTAGAATGTTTTTCAGGCCCGGTGGTACCACCGAAAAAACCCTAAACAGACGAGGCTCGTGGGACGGCATATTGGACATGTGATATGCAGCAATATAACAAAGTTTTACATTAAAAATCATTGTAGGCCTATATTGCTGAATGATATCACTTCAATGAAATCATTAGGCTTAATCTAACCTTTAACCAAAGTGTCATGGGCCTGAAAGGCTGCAGTGTGCTGGTCTGACCCATATGAGCATTGATAATCTTTTCTATATATTTCAGAGGGATCTCTATGAAAACCCTCTGGGATGGTCCTCTTTTAACGGCTGCTTGTGCTGACGGCATATGTGACAAAACATCCCTATTCATAATTGAGATTATATCAGTTATAAATTATTTAAACATTGTAGAAGATTTTTTTTTTCCAGTTTTGTTATAACAGAGTTACATGCATTTGACAATGCCTGGGGGAAAAATTAACCTTTAGTGGTTCTAGTGGAAAGACAATCTATTGTCTGTGTTATTTTCATCATTATTGCTTACCAAAAAAAGAAGCTCAATCAGAACAAAAATGTAAGCTAAACAACAAATTGTAAATTTACCATGGGGAGTGTGGTACAACCAAGGGCTGTATTTATGGTGATTAAGTCATTCTGGATCCCAGCCAGATGTTCTGTGTTTAAATGTTGTTTTTTACTGGGTCACCAGTCAGACCGGTGTCAGCGACGGTAAAGGCTGATTTATGGTTCTGCGTTACACCAACGCAGAGCCTGCGCCGTAGTGTACGCGTCCCTGCGTACGAGCGCGCATATTGTCTGTTTACTTTTAAGCCTGAATTATGGTTCTGCGTCACACCAACGCAGAGCCTACGCCGTAGGGTACGGCGTAAGGTGCGCCTCGCCGCGTAGCCTACGCTGTAGGCTTTGCGTTGGTGTAACGCAGAACCATAAATCAGCCTTTAGCCAGTTGCCGCATCAGAAGTGGAGCCTTAAAGCAGGAAAGTCATGCTGAGTTTCAGCAGTTGAAATGATTAAAAACTATCTCCGGCTGCATGGATGAGGCCAGACTACCAAACCTCACCGACTTATCGTTAAATGTGTACCCCCCCCCCTCCTTGGATGTCATGTAAATATGTTTTGTAGTGGTTCTCTGCTAAACGCTGGATGAAACCATCATTGGTAAGCTGTCATAATATTAATTATTTCTGATCATTGTCATGACGCTGAATATCAGGCCTTTCCTATATTGTTTGTTGCTGTTTGACCGCCGTGTCGCTCGGTCATTGTGTTAAATACATGTCGTCGCACATTGTAAACTGTTGTTGTGTAGGTTGAACACGTGTGTCTGAATTGTGCTACTCAGCGAATCCGACATCTATGGCTGAGATGAAAACTTAGCCTTAAAAATAAAAATATCCCCACGATAAGTCATAATTTTGAGATAGAAAGTCAAAATTATGAGATAGAAAGTCGAAATTATGAGATAGAAAGTCATAATTATGAGATAAGAAGTCATAATTATGAGATAGAAAGTCGAAATTATGAGATAAAAAGTCGAAAGTATGAGATAGAAAGTTGAAATTATTATTATTGTAATTATGACTTTTTATGTCATAATTCTGACTTACCGTGGGGATATTTTTATTTTTAAGGCTAAGATTTCATCTTACTTTTTTCTTTTACTAGCGGAAATGGGCTTCCATAGACATCACCATGGTGCTAGAACCTCATGTGATGGTTCTGACCGTGTCGCCTGCGTGCTGTGGTTGTGTGTCAGAGGAGCTGATCTGTGGCATTTTTTTAGCGATTATGTTTTAACGGGGATGTTTAGGCCACAAGGGCCCATCTAGAATGCTTCGCCCCCCCTAGGCTGGGACCCCTGCTCCACCCCTGGAGGTCCGCCTCCCATTTTGAAATTGGGAGAGAGACTGAGTTATCTATTTTGGACATTTTGGACCTGTAGAGTTTCGGTAGTAAATTTCGGGTGTTTAGATTAAGTAACTCTTAGCGGGAAGGTGCAGATCCAGTTGGTTGAGTTTATACTTTTTACCTATTATGGACTTAAGTTGTTGGTATTCTAAAAATGTGTTACTGCTGATTCCATATTGAACAGTGAGTGTGTTAAAAGGTACAAAATGGCCACTTATGATTATATGTTGTAGATACTTTATTCCTTGGTTTCTCCATTGAGTGAAGTTCACCATCTTTTTATCATTTTATCATTTTTCAGAATGTCTGGGTTGTTCCGGATGGGTCTGTGATCACTTGGAAAAATTAAGATGTTTGGCTATTTTAAGGAAGTCCCACCAGGCTGTCAGAGCTGAGTTAATATTAATGCTTTTAAAGGATGTATGATGTTTAATATTTTGACTGATAAATGGTAAATCTGAGATTTCCAAATCATTGCAAAAACCTTGTTGTGAATCCAGCCATTGACTATCTAGTGAGTGATTTTTGCACCATTTTAAGATATACTGTAACTTATTAACTAAGAAATAATACTGGAAGTTGGGTAAGTCTAAACCTCCACAGTCTCAGATTTACAGATTTTTGTAATGTTTGTAATACCTGGTGTTTTATTTTTCCTCAGAAATTTTGACACATATGAATCCAGTGACTTAAACCAAGAGGAAGGGGGTTTGAATGGTATCTTTGAAAAAAGATAATTTATTTTTGGTAAAACCATCATTTTGATGGTGACAATTCTCCCCATGAGTGAAATGGGAAGAGAGTCCCATCGGGTAAGATCATCCTCTATTTCTCTTAAGAGGTGAACATAATTTAGTTTTATTAGCTCTGACAGCCTAGGGGAGATGTTTATGACTAGATGTCTAATGTTTCCTGATTGTAATTAAGTAGTGGCTGTATTCTGGAAATTGCAGTTGATGCACAAAACTGTAGATTTGGACCAGAGTCAGAATAGTCAGAAAGAGATGAAAATCCATGCATGAGTGAAATTGTCTGCGATAGTGAGGTTTGTGAGTTCTGGAGGAAGACTAGTACATCATCCGCATAAAGACTTATCTTGTGATCTAATGTTTTGCATTGTATGCCTTTAATATTTTGGTTTTGCCTAAAAGCAGCTGCTAAGGGCTCAATAAATATCGGAAATAGTGAGAGAGAAAGAGGACAACCTTGTCTTGTACCTCTTTGCAAGTTAAAGCTTGTTGAAATTTGATCGTTTGTCCTTACGCATGCCATGGGAGCGAAACACTTTTTTCAACAACCCGAATCACATACATGTACAGCACAGGGGCAGTCATTCCAGAGATGCAGGGCCTTGTCTTCTCTTTGGTCACATGACATTCGGAGGGATGATACAGACCTTGAAAGGGGCTTCATTTGGACATGCCTCCTTTTCTTTCCACAGGCTTCGGGGCTTCTGTGTCAGACATAACTAGCGTTAGGGAAGTGTGTGTGTGTCTGCAGCTTCTACACTACCAGGTCCACATCTGTGTCACCAGTGTTTGATGATTAGCACTAGTTTATTTGTTACAAACATCACAGAGACACTTTTATGCTCTTAAGGAGACCGGACGTCTCTTTATTGTTGCTCACAAACAAACATCACACAACTGGGACATTTTTAGTTTTTCTTCATGGTATCTTCAATCCATTGACGAACACTGGCATCACAGACTGTGTGTCCATAGTCCACCGACTGAGATCCAATCGTTCCATCACCCGTTTCGACTGCATACAGGGCGTTATCGTAAAGATACCCTGCACCAGAATCCCCCTACAAAGAGAGACAGAGAGTAATGGAGGAAAGAGAGATGGAGGAAGGAGGCAGAGAGAGAAAAAAGTATGTCAGGTCAACAGCCCTCGTTTTAAAACCACTGGAACAACAATTGATCATCAGTTAATAATACGTCTTGTTATCTGGTGGAACTTTGTTTGTTAAAGGTATTGTGACATGAAAAACACATTTTTCTTGATTTTTTGTGTTTTGTTGGGTGTTTTGACATCAATTACACCCAAAAAACAACGAACTTTTAACATTCAGTGTATTGTGTGCTTTCTGGGATTTTCCGCATAACTATGCAAAAACGGCGCATGTGGTTTGGTGGCGGGCCGTGACGTCACGCCCCGCTAAATCACCGCCCCCTCCACCCAGCTCCCTGCCTCCTCTCCTCTCCAGCGCACCATAAAGGCTGATTTATGGTTTTGGTTACACCGACGCAGAGCCTACGGCGTAGGGTTACGCGGCGACGCGCACCGTACGCTGAACCCTACGGCGTAGGCTCTCCGTCGATTTAACACGGAACCATAAATCAGGCTTAACACGGAGCTGTTTAGAGCCTCTTCTGTTCTCATCACCGGAGGACAACTGCTAAGAAGACCCGCGGCCACTGACTGGACTTAAGATAAGGGGACACTGCTGCTTGCATGCCTTTATTTTTATGATTGTTTGCGGTGGACTGCTTCGCCGTGCTGCTTTTCCGTGCATGCTTCGCCTGTCGCTCCCGGCTTAACTCTCCGACGCCGCTGTGAGCGTATGGCTTGCGGGGAGCTACGGTCCTCTGGTCACGGACTTCATCCCCGGGCTGTAGTCGCCCTGTCTGGGCTGTGTGTGTGGGTGTTTGTGGTTCGGTGTGCGCGCGTGTGTGTGTGGAGACGGCAGAAGTGTGTAGCAGTTGGGTTGGAGGAGGTTGGGAGGAGGAGCGGGGCAATGATTGACAGGAAAGGGGGAAAAGGACGTGTTTTTCACGGCGCAAAAAACACCGTCATCTCCAAGCCAGGCATGGAGTACTGGAGTGAAGTTTTTCTTGTTACACCCTTTTAGACACATTTGAGGGATGTTGGCCAAGACTTTTAATAGTGTTAAAAGCATGTTATTATTATGTCACAATACCTTTAATCTGTTTGATCTCATCATTTCTCATCATTTCTACTAGTTCCATTTATAATTACTGATTCAAATGTCCTCAACTTACACCACAGATTTGGCAGCCCACAGGCGGTCCGTAGAAACACTCTACACCTGATGGTGCTTCACCTGCACATCCCCTTAACTCGATGTCTCCACACATGGTCGTATCTGGAGTCCCTGTGTGATTAATAAAACATTATGCATTTGAATCGTTGTTGAAATGTTGCACTAACAGAGATTAAAAGGACTGTGTTGCTGCAGGTCGTCATTTCTAAACTCTCTCACGTAAATTAAACCTACAACATATTATCTAATTTATATAAAAATTCTTACCTTTTGTGTCCCGAGCAACGACGAGCATCTTTACAGATTTTGTAGAGGCCAGTTGGTTCTTGACGTCGGTACAGTCTGTCGGAGAGGCGAGGGCGATGGCGCTCTTCTTGGCATTCAGCTTGATCAGCATAATATCAGCAACTGGGTGTTTAAAAACTTTACTCGAGGTTTCTTTATTGTTTTTGACATCCTTAATGGTGAAGGGCCTGAAGAATGAACAGAGAAACACACAAACACACTGAACAGGCATCGAGGTTGAAACAATCTGAAACATGATTAAATTATAGCTTAAATCTACCAGACTGATCATCATATAAACACTAATCATCGCCCCATCCGCCACAACAATATTTCATCATTTCCAACCCTACTGTGTTGGTTCGGGGAGGTGTCTGGAAACTTACGCTCCATATGCATCACAGTGCTTTGCAGTGAGAACCCATTGGCCGTTCCCAATGATGGAACCAGAACAGATGGATCTCTTGTGCAGGCTTGTGCTTTCTGTCTCCAGGAACACAAAATGTTTTTCTTCCTCAGCTTTGCACTTCCTGCCATTAATGATTCTCTTCTGGATGTCTCCAAGAGACACACCTATGGGATTCACAACCAGAGGACCAGACACACACTTATGATTTTAGTTGAGAACATCTCAAAGGCAGCAGTTGATAGTTGGGTGTTGATAAACCCAATAAGCACCCCTGCTTATAGTTGATAAGCAGGGGTGCACATAACTGGTGCTCGAGGGCCGGTGTCCTGCATGTTTTAGATGCTTCCCTGCTTCAACAACCCCTGATATACATACCTGTGTCATTAACAGACCTGTGCAGACCTTGATGACAAGCTGATGATGACCTTTGATCACAATCAGATGTGTTACAACAGCGAAACATCTAAAACATGCAGTAGACCGGCCATCGAGGACCGACTGTGCACCCCTGAAAATTAGACAATAAGACATGAACTCACCTGCTATCAGAAAGAGAGCGAGGACGACACGAGTCTTCATCACGGCCGCTGAGATGGTCTTCTTCCAGAATCTTTATGCTCTCAAGAGCGGATTCAGACAAGCATTCAAGCCTTGTAATGAGGAACTCCTCAGAGCAGAGAAGACTGGCATCTTTTATACAGGGTTTCCTTGTGTCATGTCATGCTGTTGCTGGCAGAAGTCTGTTGCAGGTTGGACACACCTATAGATACCAAGATTAGATCAAAAATCTGCAAGATCACAGTTGGAACATTTTTGCACAATAGCATTTCTCTGTTCCTTGATGTGATGACCTGAGCTGTTTCGTAGTGGCATTTTAACTAATTGTCTGTTTGAGTTGAAAACCCTCATGTTACTTGCCATTGTTGTTCATTCAACAGTCACAAAAATAAAGCAAATGGACATGTTTATTTTAGGGGGCAGGCTTATTGTTCTTGAGTTCTGGTAACCCTGGTTCCTACGCTTTACGTTGACCATTCCCTCCAAAAGCTAAAATATCACAAAAACAAGTGGAATGATGCCTGATACTTCGGATTGACGCAAAACTTTCAGTTCAGTTTCTTGTTCAATGCTCTAAATACTGAAAGAGGCCAGCTGATTTACTTTTTACATCAACAGGTCCTTGTAAAGAGAATTTCAGGATGACCCGAGATATTTCAGCTTGGTGTGTGATGTTCTAGAAACCTTTATTGTGTTTGTAGCAGGGCGAGTGCTACGGGGGGCCGACAGGACAGAGAGGACACAGGGTTTTAGTGCACAAACTTTATTCACCAGAAGGTCTCACACGTGCACCAACACCTTCACACCAGGCCCTTCTCCAGCAGCCGCACCTTCTCCCAGCAGAGCCCCTTTCTGGAGTGCAGCTGCTCCTTAAGAAGGCAGGCAGGGTGGAGAGGTTGATTGGACACACCTGTGTCCAATCCGCTGAGTGGCTCCTCCACCCTGCCACACACCCCCATCGCCAACCTCAGGCCAGGGTCCATCCGGGCGAGCCAACTCCCCCTCCGCCCCCCTTGGAGCGGGAGAGGAAGCCCGGAACCGCCGTCTCCGCCTCCGACGCCCCCGGGACCCCGTCCTCCGGGACCGCCGTGGCAAACCTCCGGTGTGGCGCAGGGGTGGGTCACTCCGCGGGTCCCGCAGCCTCTGCCTCCCGGCCTGCCGGCTGCAGCATCGCTTCCAGCGCCGCGAGCTGCCGCTCCCCCTGGCCCTGAAGCACGGCTGCCAAGTCTAGCATTGCTCGGGCCAGCACCTCCAGGGCCCGCTCCGTGCCTCCCTCCTCCATCCTGTCGGGCCCCACGTTGGGCGCCAGTGTAGCAGGGTGAGTGCTACAGGGGCCCGACCGACAGGACAGAGAGGACACAGGGTTTTAGTGCACAAACTTTATTCACCAGAAGGTCTCACACGTGCACCAACACCTTCACAGCAGACCCTTCTCCAGCAGCAGCACCTTCTCCCAGCAGAGCCCTCTCTGGAGTGCAGCTGCTCCTTAAGAAGGCAGGCAGGGTGGAGAGGTTGATTGGACCCACCTGTGTCCAATCTGCTGAGTGGCTCCTCCACCCTGCCACAGTGTTCCTCTGCGAAGATGTGGACAGACTCTTAAAGGAATATAATACACATGGTCTCAGGCTATGAAAATGCTTACAATTCACCAATACATAGTTGTGTTCAAAAAGATAGCAGCTTGTTTTGTAAAAAAATTAGTAAACCTCAAATTCCTTATACTAGCTTTTATTTCCAAACACACACACGCATTGTAAACACTGCATATTCTAAGAACAGAGTGGACCATACAAGTCCAGTTCTTAGATCTTTACACCGGCTTCCTGTCTGTCCCAGAAATCTTTGAATGGTCTCAGGCCAAAATACATCTCTGATCTCCTGGTCCATGATGAATCGACCAGAACCCTCAGGTCCTCAGGGTCACGCCTACTTTCTGTACCCAGAGTTAGAACCAGTCACCGTGAGACAGCATTCAGCTTTTATGCTCCCCACTTGTGGAACAAACTCCCAGAATACATCAGGGCTGCTGAAACATTAAGTTGCTTTAAATCAAGGTTGAACACCTTTTTATTTACTGCTGTATTTCAGTAATCTCCCACAATGCACTACAATCTTTATTTTTTCCATCTGTGCCCCAGATTTAGGCATCAGAATTGAAATGAAGTCTTCCCAATTCAACAAAGGGCTGTGGCCCAACAGCCCACCTAACCCCTGGATATAGGGTGATTAGCCTTAGTTTTATGTAGTGCTTTTGAGGGCGAGTTGATCTGCTTGCTGATGACATATTTTCCTTGGAGGGAGGAGGAAGTTTACGGTGGCACTAACTGCAGGTGCCGGAGCAGGGGCAAGAGAAGGTGGTAAAACGCCATGAAATTTTTTTTATCTACCAAAACACAAATTTTAAAGTGCAGGAACGTAGAAATCGTGGTGAGCAAATCCTGGAACAACTGATGCAGACAATCTGCATACACAGCCAGGCAATCATATACAAAGCTGATAAAATTGAGAACCATAGCTATTGCAAATTTGCTGTTTGGCTTTACATTATCACATTTTACGAGCGCTATCTTTTTGTAATCTTCTCTAACAGTCAAATGGTTTTGAAGTACACATCTTGGCCCCTGATGGTTGGAGGTCGAATCGTGGTGAACACAAGTGGTGAAGTGGTGAGGAATGCCGGCTCTGTCCTGGGCTGCAGTCTCCATCCTGTGGAGGTGGTGGGGGAGAGGAGGATGGTGGCTAAGCTGTCCTCCATCATGGACAATGTCTCCCACCCCCTTCATGAGACTGTCAGAGCCCTGGAGAGCAAATTTCCCTATTGAGGGAGGAATAAAGGACAATCTAATCTAATCTAATCTAAAGCACGACTAAGAGGGCTAGACACTGGAGAACTGGGGTTCTCCTCCAGACTTTGCAGGAGAACTCAACTGTCCAATAGATAACGTATGTGTGATTGATGGAACTTCTCCAGAAAAGTCAGAGTCAGTAACTCTGGATTGAGTTATCTCTTGAACACCAGCGTTAAGCTCTGAAAGTCCCTTTTCTTGCTGTGCTATTGAAAGATCCCGTGTCATACGCCAATCCAGACTGAATCCATTCGGATGGGTTCATGGTGCTGGCCTTACTCAAATGCAGAAAAATGATATTAGCCAATATTACTTTGACAGTTAAGTAAGGGAAATATGTCACAACTGTTGTATGTCTACATAAAATTACAACATTTTGAGGTTTCAGTGAATTCCTGCTGAAGTTAAGCACATCTGGAAACATTGTCATCCCTCGCAGACACTTTTGAGAAGCAGCTTCAGTCCAGGCCACCCAGGCAAACCTGAGGACATTCAAGGAGTGCGGTTAGACTCTAAAAGATAGAGGGACAAGCAGTACTGGAGTTATAAAAGAAAATCAGGGGGGATGGTGGATTTTATCATATGGGGACAGATAATTTGTGCTGATTACAAATAATATAATATATTACAAATAATAGCAGTGACCAAAACACCTGCAGAAATACTGCAGGAATGACATAGCAGCAGTTAAATGCAGCCTTCTGTAAGCTTTAAATATCCACTGGGCTTACATCAAATACATCAAAACACAACAATAAAAAACACTTTTCTGAACTTATCAATATGACTCTGTCCTTCACAGGATAAGTAAAATGGATCACTGCAAAAACTCACAATCTTAATCTCCCTGGCCCTGCCCCTTTTCAACCCTTCCCCGACCCTGCACCCCAACCTGGGACTTGCTGATTGGGCCGGAGCTTCGGGAGCTGCATGCTGGCCTGCGGTCCCCACCCCTGGTCATCCCGTTGCTGCTTCCACCTGCCTGCTGTGCTGTTGCCGTCCCTGACCCACCAGTCTGGCCCTCGGCAGGAGGGTCCCCCCTTATGAGCCTGGTCCTGCTCAAGGTTTCTTCCCTCCTAAAGGGGAGTTTTTTCTTGCCACTGTTTGGCTTAAGGTTTTTCTCCCACTAGGGGAGTTTTTACCTGCCATTGTTTATGTAATAACTGCTCAGGGGTCATGTTCTGGGTATGGGTCTCTGTAAAGCGTCTAGAGACAACTCTGTTGTATTAGACGCTATATAAATAAAATTGAATTGAATTGAATTAACAAGATTATTTGTCTTATTCTAGTTATAATGTCTCATTTATTTTTACAAAATTGTATAATTAGAAGATGCAGGACAACATTTGGTCAGTCATCCCTTTCAGTGCTGGGTACACACCTATGGAATTCTTTACCACCAGAAATAAAATCCCAAACAGAATTAAGGATGTTTAGTGCCAAAGCTAAACATTGGCTTAAGCAGCAGCAGAAATGCGAACATTAACTTCTCTCAAGTCACTGTCAGTACAGTATTTTACTAATGTTTAATGTATTTAACTTGTGCAATTTTTAATATAAATTTTGGAGCTGTATTTATTTGTTTATGATATTTGTTCACTGCATTATTCACTGTATTTGTATTATTATATTTTGTATTCAGTATCTTTTATCCTTCTTTTGCCTGACCAGGGACAAAAACTGCAAATTAGCTGAAGCTAGACGTCTTGTATGCATCACATTTTTCATTCTTTGTGACAATGTTGTATGTATCGTCCCTGTTAAATAAACATTAAAATGGAAAAATACAATTTTTAGTAAAAAAAATCTCATTACACTTAAAACAAGACTCATCACTGGAAAAAACAACAATTTTCACCTGTTTCAAGTAGATTTTCACTTGAAATAAGTAGAAAAATCTGCCAGTGGAACAATATTTTTTTTGCTTGTAATGAGAAGATAAATCTTGTCCCACTGGCAGATTTTCGTACTTATTTCAAGTGAAAATGTACTTGAAACAGGGGAAAATTGTCAAATAAGTTATTTTTCTGGTGTTATTTTTCTGGTGATGACTCTAAATGTTGAAATAGCAGTAAAACCACATTCATTGATGAAATGACATAAGGGATGGAAAGGGGGGATGGCAGTTTTACAGGGGGGATGGTTTGGACCGTTTTTATTTCAGGGGGGGGGGTGATTTGGACCGTTTTTATTTCAGGGGGGGATGATTTGGACCGTTTTTATTTCAGGGGGGGGATGATTTGGACCGTTTTTATTTCAGGGGGGGGGTGATTTGGACCGTTTTTATTTCAGGGGGGGATGATTTGGACCGTTTTTATTTCAGGGGGGGTGATTTGGATCGTTTTTATTTTAGGGGGGTGCCATCCCCCCTCAATTCCAGTACTGGTGACAACAGAATGAGAACAACCCATGGTAGTTTTAGCAGTTTACAGCACCTCACAAACCATATGAGCAACAAACTGGAGGCAGTCAGTGCTCATAGGAAGCTAGTGGAAGAACATAACCCACTTCTCTACAAGAGGCCAAAGTGTCCATTTCTGTTCTCCAACCTACTCCCACTCTACATGATACATTGTTGATGTGGTTCATCTATGTTCCTAAACAATCATCTGACCACCATCACACGGATATCTTTTGGGTATTAAATACTTTTTTCTATTCATCTTGCACTTTATTTTTTTTTTCCTTACTTATTTTGCAATTTAGATAAGGACCAGCAACAGTGATGAAGCAACTGTAATTTCGTTGTTAGGAAATATTAACAATGACACTAAAGAATCATCTGGTACTCTTGGATCTTGATGTGGATCGTCCAGGCCGAACACAGTTTTGGACCTTTAGTTGACTGTCAGGTGCTGGTCCAGAGTCTCACACCGTTCTTCAATGCTCAGTCTTTTTTTCTTACATCAATATTTTCTACATACTTAAGCTTCAAAATAAAATTATCACTAAGATTGGCAAAAAGCACAGAAGAGTTCAATATTTAGTCCAGAAAATCTTTATTCCACATCACAGGAGTAAAGAAACGAGCTGTTGTGCAGAAGCAACTGAAATTAGGGTTGGATAAAATCTTTTATACATCTTTTTCTGCTTACCTAAGCAGGTATACTAACATCAGATACCCAGAGTATCTACACTACACTGAAATTTAGTGGAGAATTTTTACTAAAAAATACCATTCAATTCATCCATACAAGTGTCTAGCTGCCCCTTACTGGTGCTGTGCTGTACCTTAAGCTTGAGTTATGGTTCTGCGTCAAAATGACGCCGTGCCTACAGCGTGTGGTATGCGTCGACGCAGACCACACACCCTCACTGACGCCGTCACTGACCTGCACCTCCCGAAAATTGTAACTACGCGTCGAGGCGACGCAGACCAAACGCAGGCGAGAGGGCTGTGATTGGTTCTCTTGGAAGCAACGCAACATTATTCACTGGCTACTCTCAGGATGGAAGGACCATTTCACCCAGTATAACAATAAATGTTTTTGAATACGATCACAGACTATACCTTTAATTAATGAAAACGAAATGCATTTAGTCTTTGTATTTCTTTCTGTAGGTTAGTTGTGAATGTCCATCTTTAGGTTTAAGTTTAATGGGCTCTTGATTTGATCAAGGTTAAGTTTGGTTTCTATCCATAGCAGCAAGACACTTCACACATGTGGCTCCAACATTTGACGGCACAGATTGAGTACTGACATTGTCCTATCAGAAAAAACCTGCTCAGAAACATTCAAATCGTTTAAGTATACATCTTGGCCCCTGATGGTTGGAGGTCGAATCGTGATCAACACTCGACTGAGAGGTCTAGACACTGGAGAACTGGGGTTCTCCTCCAGACTTTTCAGGAGAACTCAACTGTCCAATAGATAACGTATGTGTGATTGATGGAACTTCCCCAGAAGAGTCAGAGTCCGTAACTCTGGATTGAGTTATCTCTTGAACACTGAATCCATTCGGATGGGTTCATGGTGCTGGCCTTACTCAAATGCAGAAACATGATATTAGCCAATATTACTTTGAACGTTGTAAGGGAAATATGTCACAACGGTTGTATTTCTACATAAAATTACAACATTTTCAGCTTTCAGTGAATTCCTGCTGAAGTTAAGCACATCTGGAAACATTGTCATCCCTTTTTTCTATTCATCTTGCACTTTATGTTTTTTTTTCCTTACTTATTTTGCAATTTAGATAAGGACCAGCAACAGCGATGAAGCAACTGTAATTTCGTTGTTATGAAATATGAACAATGACACTAAAGAATCTTGAATCTGACATCAGGTTATGTGCTGCTTAGAGGTTTTAATGACCTGCTTTTGCTGATGTTGGTCTCTCTGGTCATCTGGTACTCTTGGATCTTGATGTGGATCGTCCAGGCCCAAGACAGTTTTGGACCATTAGTTGACTGTCAGGTGCTGGTCCAGAGTCTCACACCGTTCTTCAATGCTCAGTCTTTTTCTTACACTGATATTTTCTACGTTTTTAAGCTTAAAAATAAAACTATCACTCAGAGCCGTAGAGAATAATGCTGTTGCAGTAGTTGAGTCTGGATGTGATGAAGGCATGGATGAGAGTTTCAGCGGCGGGGAAGGAGAGTGATGGGAGGAGGCGTGCAATGTTTTTCAGGTGGTAGAAGGCAGTTTTTGATGTGGTTGACGTGGTGTTGGAAGGAGAGGTTGTTGTCAAAGATGACTCCAAGGTTGCGGATGTGACTGGAGGGAGACAGAGTGGAGTTGTCGATGGGGAGACTGAAGGTGTTGTTGGTGGTGTTGTTGAGGGATTTGGGACCAGTGATGATTAAAGCAGCACTATGTAACTTTTCCAGCTAAATCTAATATTTCATCATCATCATTGTGATGGAACATCAACTTCCAACAGGTTTAATGAACCTCTGTCATGGTCTGAGGGGTCTGTATCGCCTTCACTGGCACTATGTAACTTTGAGGAGCATGGTAGGAACCCTGCCACACTAAAAACTACACATTTTTACGGCTTTGACTGCTTTACAGCATACGTCACTTCCCCCTCCTTCCCCATTCGTAGTCCAGACCAAAGCTGGGCGGGGCGTGGAGCGCAGAGCTCAGCAGAAGCTGGTGTCATGGCCCAAGCAGCGGAAAAACCAAGAAAATAAAAGTCCGCCGTTCACTCGCTGGCGTGAGCTGAAAGACGAGGAGGGATGTCCGACCGATGGGGATTTATGGGGATAAAACAAGAGACAGAATTGTTATGATACAAATGTAAATGTAGAGTTCTATGTTCAATAAGAATCAAAATTAGAATGTTTTCACATACAGGGGATTCGTCTTGGGTTCTAGTATTTTTCCTGAGAACTGTAAAATTGTGCAGGGCTGATCTGCAAAATATAAGGAATGGGCATTCAGTTATTCACAGGTTATAAAGTATTTTTTTATTTTGACAGTAAGTATGTTGGACTAGCGTATGAGTTTGGGGGCATTATCTAGCTGAACAAGGACGGGGGCGGGGGAGACTTCACTGATAAAACCAAGTTGAACTTAGTGATTTTCAACTTCATCATATTATATTGTTTAGCCAAAAATAGATACATTACCTCTTCACTATCCATCCTGCAAACGACCGCTGAAAACAAAAAAGTAGTTTTGAAAGTCCATCCCGTCTTATTTCATTCACTATCAAAACAAATGCAGTGACGGGGACAGGAGTTTTCCGGCAGTACGCGCTGGTGCTCATGGGAAATGTAGTTCTTTCTGGTAAAGCACTACCGCTTTGGTCCAAAGGAGCCGCCAAACTCAACAAAAGCTGAAAGTTACATTGTGCTGCTTTAAGTCTGTTGAGTTTGAGGAAGTTTGAATGCATCCATGATTTTATTTCAATAAGGCAGTTGGTCAGGGTGGAGTGAGTTGCGGTGGTGATGGATTTGGTGGGAATGTAGAGCTAGCTCGTCGGCATAGCAGTGGATGTGGAGACCATGGCGGCGCATGATGATTAGTGATCACCTTCCCATATTTCTGAATGTACAAAATATTTTAAGAATAAAACAGAGAATTTCCAATGTCATTGACAAGATTATTCAGCTAAAACACCTGCATCTATTGAGGCTCTTAACAAGGAGTTAAAACATCAAAGTTGGGCCAAGGTTTACTCAAAAAAAGGTCCCAATAAAGCTTTTAATGAATTTCTGTCAATCTTTACTGCTTTGTATGACAAATTCTGCCCTTTAAGAACTGTTAAGATAAACAAATATGTAGATAAGGCTTGGATTATCAAAGGTTTAGAAAATGATTGTAAAAAGAAAAACTTTTTGTACAAGCAATTTATAAATTCAAAAACTAAAGGGGCATTGGCTAAATATAAGAAATAGAAAAATAAATTGCCCAGCATAATGAAACAACAGAAAAAAGATTATTATAAACAATTAATTCAGAATACAAATGATATTCGAGGTACTTGGAAGGTGTTGAATAACATAATTAAAGATGAAGCAGTTATATTGAATGTTTCCAATATACAAAAAGTATATGAAATGTTTTTCTTTTAATTGATTTACTGCTCTGTATCGGTATATGTAGGAGCTGACAGACATTGATTATAAAAGGGTAATAAGCTAAACTTCAGCCTACACCTTTTCGGTCTTGTTTTGTTTATATATTTTGGTCTAATATCAAAATCAGAACTAACTTCATGTTTTTTGTAGTTTTCTTTTCTTCCATTTCTTTTGTATTTGAATTTTCATTTTGTAAATGACCGAAATAAACAAACAAATACAAATAAAAATAAATGAATACATTTGTTTCTTTGTAAATGCCTCTTTGGTGCAGGATCATCAGCATATGAACTGATCTTATGCATTGCATCTCCAGTGTTGATTCTTAAAATGTTACTATTTTGCCATTTGGCTGCTGCAAAAACTTCTATAAAGATGGAAAATAGAGATTAGGAAAGTGGACACCCTTTCCTTGTACCCCTGTGTAAAGTGAAGTGCTGTGATATTAATCCATTTGTGGTGTCTGGTTTGCCTGTCAAAGTACAATTTCTGCCTTTCCTGCAGTTGTTTGTGCACTTTAACAGCTTCCTTCAGAGTGAGCAGTTTTGTTGGCAGCTTTCCTTTCAGCCAACATCCCATCAGCAGCTGTGCTGGAAATAATAAAATCTTTTTTCCAGCTGCAGATGTGTTTCAATATTCCAACAAGGAAATATATGGACCTTGTCCAGCGAGACCTCTCTTCAAAACAGAGACAAAGAAGACGTTGACTTTTAATAAGATGGAAAAAAACATGTTTAGACAAATTATTGCGATTGCCGCTCGCTGTTGCAAAAATAGCCAAGAAAATATGAAAAGCAGCCGATCATTCAAATGATTATTCAGAAGTAAGGGTTGTAATCAGTACTCGAGTTGAGGGGGGGTGAGGGGGGATGGCATCCCCCCTGAAATAAAAACGGTCCAAATCATCCCCCCTGAAATAAAAACGGTCCAAATCACCCCCCCTGAAATAAAAACGGTCCAAATCATCCCCCCTGAAATAAAAACGGTCCAAATCATCCCCCCCTGAAATAAAAACGGTCCAAATCATCCCCCCCTGAAATAAAAACAGTCCAAATCATCCCCCCTGAAATAAAAACGGTCCAAATCATCCCCCCTGTAAAACTGTCATCCCCCCTTTCCATCCCTTATGTCATTTCATCAATGAATGTGGTTTTACTGCTATTTCAACATTTAGAGTCATCACCAGAAAAATAACTTATTTGACAATTTTCACCTGTTTCAAGTAAATTTTCACTTGAAATAAGTAGAAAAATCTGCCAGTGGGACAAGATTTATCTTCTTATTACAAGCAAAAAAATCTTGTTCCACTGGCAGATTTTTCTACTTATTTCAAGTGAAAATCTACTTGAAACAGGTGAAAATTGTTGTTTTTTCCAGTGATGAGTCTTGTTTTAAGTGTAATGAGATTTTTCTTTACTAAAATGAGACATTTGAACTAGAAATAAGACAAATATTCTTGTTAAGATTGTGAGTTTTTGCAGTGATCCATGTTACTTATCCTGTGAAGTACAGAGTCATATTGATAAGTTCAGAAAAGTGTTTTTTATTGTTGTGTTTTGATGTATTTGATGTAAGTCCAGTGGATATTTAAAGCTTACAGAAGGCTGCATTTAACTGCTGCTATGTCATTCCTGCAGTATTTCTGCAGGTGTTTTGGTCACTGCTATTATTTGTAATATATTATATTATTTGTAATCAGCACAAATGATCTGTCCCCATATGATCAAATCCACCATCCCCCCTGATTTATTTTACAACTGGAGTACTGGTCGTATGATACCTGATACCTGTGTGGTTCCTAGAGGTTCTAAAGGTCAAATAGGAGGTAGAACCTTCAGGTATCAGGTTCCTCTGGTCTGGAACCAGCAGGTTAACCTGTGGTTCCTAGAGGTTGTAACAGTGGAATGGGAGGTAGGATGGATGGATCCAGCTGCAGTCCAGCTGTGCAGATCCCACATCTCTCCTGGTCAGAGGTTCCACTGCTCAGGGTCTCCGGCCCACGAGTGTCGCGGAGGCCCACGCTGTTTCTGTCTCTCAGAACACACACACTTCCACAACAGTGGAGTGGACACGGATGGATCTACCTGATATTGTTGTGTAATATTGGTGTGGAGCACAAGAGGGCAGTGTTGGATCATTGCTGCATATCAAAGTAGACGAGCAGGAGTAACAATGGAATCATCCATCCTTTACAATGCACACACACACACACACACACACACACACACACACACACACACACACACACACACACACACACACACACACACACACACACACACACACACACACACACACACACACACATATATATAAACATTAGGTCTGTGTTGCAAAAATTGATTTTCCGATTCTAAATCGATTCTCATATTAATTCCTAAAAATCAATTTGAATGTTTAAAGATCAAGTTTTTTTAAGTTTTTTTTCATCATTACATTACAACTTTTGGTATTTTTTTGTTTATGCCCAAAAAAGGAATGTTTTGTTGGACACGAGAATAACTGGTGCCATGTTTTTGCCTTTAAATATGTTTAAAGGTATGAAAACATTAAAGTTTTCAGTTCAGGGGTTACATTTGCATAAAATGCTAAAAACCAAATTCTCAAAAATTAAAAACCGAAATAGACAGAAAAATGGAAAAAATTAAAACGGAATGTGGGAAAAAATAAAAGCGATTTCATACAACCCTACCTCTGTTTCCTCCCTGGATCTGTTTGGTAATTCTGACCCACGATGTTTCTGTTTCAGTTCTATCAGCATTCTGGGAGCTGATTGGTCCTTACAGCATCATTAGCTACAATACTTGCTGTTGAATCTCAATATAATACTAGTATTAATATGTTGCAGAACTACAGTCATATCATTCATGCAAATTCAGTGTAAGTCATGTACCATTTCCTAACTGAGCTGTGGGGCAGAAGGCTGGCAGAGGAGAACATGTGGCTACCAGGTGTGATTAATGACCTCAATTAGAGCAGGTGAAGCATCAGTATAAAATGATCTGGTATGACCAAATACTTCAAGCACAGGGCTTTGGTCATTCTTTTTATGACTTTTGCAGAACTATTTGTGTTTAGCTTGTTAGTTTGCATTTAAATATGGTGTATGAGTGTGTTTTGAGGTGAGTTTTTAAGTTTGGTATTTGTTTTGGTCTTTCAAATGATTGATGTTGTCCATGTGAACAGGTATTCCTGGCTCTGTTTCCTGCTCTTTGGCTTTGGAGGCTGTATCCCCACTAAAAAAAGTAGGTACATATGTCCATGGACCTTGGCCGGGTTTCCCAGATCCAACCTCTCTTAAGGATTTAAGAGAGGTTCAAAGAAGGTTTGAACTAAGAGAGAACCCTAAGATACGGGTGTTTCCCAGATGACTTCTTAACACCGTTCTTTAGTTTCGCTCTTTCAGACGCTCTTTGGAGCAGCTGTCCGGTTCTGAAACCAAATGAATCGATGCCAGGCAAATCGATCACCGATCACTATCAGCGCATTTTCACACGCAGCACTGCTGCCTAACGCACTAATTCACTGCTGCCTGTGCGTTATAATAAAAAATTAAGATGATAAATATAATTCAATGACCCTTTTTCATCCAAACGGTGCGTTACTCCGTTATTTCTGGCTACAGTGAGGCTTTTTTTCCCCACACGCAGAAACCGGGAGGAAACGTGGTGGGCGTTTGTGTGTGTTCAAAAACATGAGCCAAGAGAAGGCGAGTTTCGCAAATCGCAACGTGGAATTACAGCAAACCCTGGTTTTTCGCAGGGGTTATGTTCCAAAAACAACCCGTGATAAGTGAAATTCTTTTTACAATTATAGAGGGCTTCAGATTGCAGAGATCATCCCCGCCTCGCACGTATTCCTCCTCTTCTGAATGATGCGGCATCCCGACTCGCGCTGTATACAGCGCGAGTCGGCAGGTGGGTTTTTTCAAGAGAAGAAAATAGTTATGGGTCGTTGTCTTCGCTCTTTTTTCTTCTGGGCAAAAAGATTCTTTAATATAAACCGACACCATTGATTATATTTGAGACTGTAATGAACGATTCATCAAAGGATCTCGTTCTTCAGCTGCTGCTTCCCTGTCATCACATAGGGGCTCAGGCTCGGGCACGGCGCAGGTGTCCCGGCTGCCTGACAGCCCGGTCCGACAGCACGTCCAGGGGATTGAAGTGCTGACGCACGAATGCGTTCATAAAAACAGTTCTGCTTCGCGCACGGCGATGCGGTTGATTTGCAGCGAGAACATGCTGTATAGCAGCCAAATTATCAAATAAATGATATTCATGATGATCGTTTTATTTGTGCGTAAAGCATAAAGCATATACAGGAACACACTTGTTATTCCTTATTTTTCTTTTTTTTCCCCCTTTGCTGTCACCAATAAATGCAAAACAATATAAATCTAAAGTATAAAATAGATCAAAATTTGTGCGGGGTGCATTGTTTTAATATCTCATTGCTTGGTGTGATATTGATTTGCCTGACGCGGCTGGATCTGTGAGTCTTTGTTCACTAAGATGGTTGTAAAGACTGGGTCAGCAGTATCTTTCATTTCCTTCTTAATGAAAGAGATACTTAAGCTAAGAGCGACTCTGGGAAACGCGATTTTCTTTCACAGGCTCCTTAAGAAGGTTAGAAAGAAGTCTTTCGCTGTTAAGAACTACTTAACTGATCTGGGAAACCCGGCCCTTATCAGTAGGATGTAATTGGGTGGGCAAATAAGAAATACTGGCAAGTGGATGAAGGATCACATTCTCAGCATTTTAACTGCAATAAGGTCATATTTGATCAGATTCAGGAACACTCTTGTCAGATGTATTTAGCTGGCTACATGGTGACAGCAGCACACACTAAAGACGTGCTAATAAATCTGTATTCAGGCCAAACTGGTGTGGGATCCGGCTATGGCACAGGATCCGGTCATGGTGAAGGAGCTGGCTTTGGCGTTGGCGGCGCGGGATCCGGCTATGGTGCGGGAGCCGGCTATGGCACTGCGGGATCCGGCTATGGTGCGGGAGCCGGCTATGGCACTGGCGGCGCGGGATCCGGCTATGGCACTGGCGGTGCGGGAGCCGGCTATGGCACTGCGGGATCCGGCTATGGTGTGGGAGCCGGCTATGGCACTGGCGGCGCGGGATCCGGCTATGGCACTGGCGGTGCGGGATCCGGCTATGGCACTGCGGGATCCGGCTATGGTGTAGGAACCAGCTACGGCGTGGGATCTGGAACAGGATACGGTGTGGGGTCCGGTGCAGGATACGGTGTGGGGTCCGGTGCAGGATACGGTGTGGGGTCCGGTGCAGGATACAGTGTGGGGTCCGGTGCAGGATACGGTGTGGGGTCCGGTGCAGGAAGTGGCCTTGTGGGGGACCAGGGTGCAGGGATCTCCAGTCTCATTGAGGAGCTGCTGAGCCTCAGGCCTAACCGGCCCTTCCCAGACTTTGCCTGGACCAGTGACCACGGCCCCCTCGGTGTAGTTGAGAAGCGCCCTCTATACCCTTCTTCCCACTCTGTTCACTCCAGCAATGGCTACCAGAGAGCAAGGGACGTCCAGGTTAATGCTAAATATACCACAGATACTTTTGACCACATTCCTATTGATGACCAGAAAGGGTCTGGATCTAAAGGGCACAAGACCTTCTAATGAGGTAACAATCTGAATATTGATGCTATTAGATGCAGTACTGCAAGTGGTTATATTGACTGTTGCCTTTTTCCTCTGCAGGTCTGACCACAACACTGAACCTGTTTGCCATAATAAACTTGTAATTTTCAGATGAGGCTGTGATAACTTTCATCTTTAAAGGTTTGACATTCCTCCACTGTAGTGGCTGATGCATCTTGGTCATAGTTGCCCTGGTTACTGTTTTGACCCTTGATGTGATTTTAAAACTTAAGAGCCCCTTTTATGTGGTGTGGCTGCAATTCTACTATAATTTCAGTACTCTAGAACAGTGCTTCTCAATCCTGGTCCTCGTGTTCCCTGTCCTGCATGTTTTAGATGTTTCCCTGCATCAACACACCTGATTCTAATTAAAGGTCCTAATTAGCTTGTCACCAAGGTCTGCACAGTTCTGTTGATGACACAGGTACTTTTATCACGGTGTGCTGAAGCAGGGAAACATCTAAAACATGCAGGACAGGGGCCCACGAGGACCAGGATTGAGAAACACTGCTGTAGAACCAGCTAACTGAATGGTGCTAAAGCGTAACTCAAACATGACTTATAGTATTAGATCCCATCTTAACGTTATCAAACCAACTGATTTAAACATTAAATGGCTGCCTCAAGGTTGTGACCGTTGGGTTTTGAAGTCTGTTCTTCTCCTTGCCGGGTGCAGCCATGTTGCTCAGCAAGCTGCTTGGAACACGCCCCCCCCAAACCTCTGCAGAGCTGATGTTGGACACTTGCAGTGGGATATCTGTTTTACCATGTTGACTCAATGAAAAATATTTGGCAGATTCTAATACAAACCGCTGGTTCTTTGCTAAGGGTGGTGACATGCTGGGATTGGACCACCCTCAGGTCATCTGAGATCTTCATGAGCGCGACCGTAAGGCTTTTAAGGTCGACGGAGCCGAGGGGGGAGTTCAGTCTCTGGAGTTGACAGATTTTTATATATTTAAACCTACATGCCTTAGCATCATAAAAGGGCTGTGAATGAGATCAGTATTTCAGTGTAAAACTGTGATGGGTGTCATCAATCACTAAAAGGGAAAAGAGATCCAGTTTCACAATCTAACGTGAGTGAATCCTCCGTTATGACACTTCTATAAACAGAACTCCAACTCTATTTTGTTTGCTCTAAAAGCCAACACCGACTACAACTATCAAAATAACCCATTGGAGAGTTGGGATAATCTTACCAAATTCACTGATGCTTGTTTTGTCTATAAGATACTGCACAACTTAGCTCCTCCCCCTCTTAGTGTTTTTATTAAGCAGAAAACGGACAACAGTCGTACTAGGGGCCAATCCCAATACACCCCCTACTTTCTACCACTAGCCCTAAAAATGAAGCCACACATTTTAGGGCCCTTGTAATCTTCCCAGGGCCCTGTCCCAATACTACCACTACTTTTCAGCACCACCCCTAAATTCTGCTTGCTACATCACTGCGTGGTTTACGTTCGGGTACGTAAGCGACTGCTTAGTTACGTTTGCACATACGTCACACCATATCAGGAAGCTCAGAGTAACGCTGAACCATAAATCAGCCTTTATTCTGGCGAGGTCTGAAAAGACTTCACGACCAAACGAGTGATTATGTACATTCACTGAGTGAATATTATGAAAGTAAAATATATATTTCTCGCTAGAAATGTAATCAAAACGCATTTTTATGCAGAAACTAACTCAAAATATTGATTTTATTCACTAAAAATAAATGTCTGCCATTTTTTTTTTTTTTTGATTCAGTCAACAAAATGACCTAAAGCATTCTGGAAAATGTTTTCTGGCCCTCGGTAGCGAAGTCAGCACCTGAAAACCCTTGCTGTGAAGGGCTAGATTCATACACACTAGCCCTCGTTTTCCGCACTCTCCCTATAGTCCAGGGGCCACCGTTAGTCCAGGGGCCAGAGCCCAAAACTTCACTGGTCAGCACCACTCAAGGTGACCAAACTTACTTATGATTTCTGAAAAGATCCATGTCTGTAGATGATATTTTGGTATGATAACCTTCCTGAGTGGCAGCTGGATCAGAGTTATCAACTCATGAAGTTACCCAGAAAATTACATTTTAGATGATGCTGCATATCCTGGTTTAGACTCATGTTCAGGAAATCTGTTAATGTGTCACTAGATTGTCTTTGGTATCATTTTAAAGGAGACCTTTTAAGCATTCATTCAAGCTAAGATGTGAATCTTTCTGACCAACATAGAGGTCACTGCAGCTCTTTAAACTAGAAACAACACACATTTTTACACCATTTTCAACTAAATGATATACTATCTTTTAGCGCTGTGTCATCTAAGAACAGAGACACAAAATACAAAAACTGGAATACTCACAGGACCATAAGGATTCAGGAAATGTATAATATACCCCCTACTATATCATTGTTACCGGTCATTGTGAGCCTTAAACTAGAAGAGCATCATTGGGCTCCTATGAAACTATAACAGACACTAATGTCACAAACTGGTCTTTATCTGCAAATACACGACATAAAGGACATAACAATGAGATAAAGAACCAGCTTAGTTTTATAAACAACATTAGAAACACAAAATACAAAAAAAAAAAAAAAATACAAAAACTGGAATACTCACAGGACCATAAGGATTCAGGAAATGTATAAAACACCCAATTTAGAATCATCAATTAACCTGAAGGGACTGGGTAACTTCATGAGCTGATAACTCTGATCCAGCTGACACTCAGGAAGGTTATCATACCAGAATATCATCTACAGACATGGATCTTTTCAGAAATGATAAGTAAGTTTGGTCACCTTGAGTGGTGCTGATATCTGGTCTGGAACATGGACTACTAGATGAAAAGAGGAATTGGGACACCACTACCCTCACGGGAACGTGCAAAATTTAAGGGGTAGGGCTGAAAAGTAGGACTAGGGGGGGATTGGGACTGGACCTAGGTCTGCAGCAAGAGATGACTGCATAATACCTAGGAGGAGGACAATATTATATTATGTAGTAGTATAATACAATGATAATATGCTTTTGGACAGTCAGTAAGAGCATCTCATACATGGAACAGTCTGACAACATCTATCAGAAACAATGACACATATCATTCATTTAAAATTGAGATAAAATCTTGGTTTAAAAGACAATCAAGTGTGTGACCAAACTCTGTGACCGGCTCAAATAACATGAAGTGTGTTTTATTTGTTTAATGTTTTACGTACTTATTGTTTTTATTATTAAGTGTTTTACGTGCTCTTCTGTGTTCTTATGTGCCCTTATGAAGTGTACAGTGTTGTTGCCATCACACCTGCCCAGGGACTGCGGGTGAAAATTAGCCAGGATGCTAAACTGGCACATTTACAGATATGTTTATTAATGTGCAGTGTCTCTGTTATTTTAAACTGAATAAAAAAAAAAAAACTGGATAGTGGGAGCAACAATCCTCGTCTTTTCCATCTCTGTCAAGGCGTTAGCCGTATCACAAGAAACAAAGGAATTGACAAATGTTTCCATATCTATTACATTAACAAAATAATAAAACCCAATAAATCAATTCAATTCAATTCAATTTTATTTATATAGCGTCTAATACAACAAAAGTTGTCTCTAGACACTTTCCAGAGACCCAGAACATAAACCCCCGAGCAATTATTACATAAACAATGAACAAATCATTTAGCTGAATAGAGTTCTCAAGTGTAGTTAAATATCTGGAGTAAAATGGGTATTTCAGTGTAACATTGAAGGTGTTCACTGCAGCATCGGCAGAATATTACATTTCTTTGCAGTCAAAATGTCATTCTGAAATCAATTAAATTCAATTTCTCAATAAAATGTTATTTATATATTTATATAGCGCCTATTACAACACTAGTTGTCTCTAGGTGCTATCCAGACACCCAGAGAATCGAAAGTCTGTTTGCTACTTTTTAAATCTGGGTACAGTGAGTGAAATAACCGAGTCAAATTCCTTGTAGGGCATGCTCAAACTTGGCCAATAAAGCTGATTGTGATAACTCTAAACTCATTCCATTAAAACGTACTTTGAAATTCCCTTTGCAACAAACATTCTTTTCAAATTCGGACGTTTGAAATAAATTATGCAAAAAGGTCTCCAATACAAATAAAAACAAATCATTTGTCTTTTAAAAAGAATGATGGAAGGCATAAAGTGAAGCATTAACACGTGAGTTGGTAAGCTCTACTTTGCTTTTATTACACCATTTTTACCAAACAAAGACGATGAACCCGGATGTTTGCCATAGGAAATAAAAATCCCAGTGCATGTTTGTTTGAAATGGACGTATGACAAGTTTGCAACGGTGAATCGAAAGAAAAAAAAGATGGCGTTACGTTCTTGTTTGCCAAGCAGGAGGCGTGGCGGAAACAAAACTCCTGCCAAGATATGAGACAGAAGGGGATTTTCAGTCTCAAAGTGAAACTGATGTCACACAATGACCTCTGGTTTTATACAAATGAATGTTTTGACTCCCTGATACTTACGTACTGATAGTGATTTGTCCTGTAAGGTTTAGACCGTGAACATCTTAAATTGTATCTCCATCTCCTGTAAACTGTAACCTCGCTGGAGTTTGTACCGTGTTTATTGTTCTGTCAGGCGGACAACAAGGCCCTGATTTCTTTTATGGACTGATCAAAGTTACACAGTTATCTTTAATGGCTTTGCATGGATTCACTCACTGGCTTTGAGAAGCAGTTTCTGTCCCGACCACACGTTTAGCAGGTTTTCAGATTCTAACGCGGGTGTTTGACAGGAGTTGTAGGCTTCTCTTCCCTCTTCTTTTAAAGGAAGCCCTGATTTTATTAGGACCACTAGGTTCTGCATTATTAAAGGAAGAGTTTTGCTGGGAGGTTTCTTATCTGTGGTTCTCCGAGTCTTCAGCTATCAGGTCATCTCCAGGGGAACCAGCTCCCATTTAAGTGTTACGGAGACAGACACCTTTACACTTTTCAGATGAGGTTTAAAATAGTGCTTTCTGATAGTTCAGGCTGTGTTGGGTGACCCTGAACCGTCCCTTCAGTTATGCTGCTACTGACCCACACTGTGGCTCCTCCATGATGCACTGGACACTTTCCCTGATTCTGCTCCCTCCATCCTTTACCTTTGTATATACAATCACCAGATGTGGGTAGTAACGAGTTACATTTACTCCGTTACATTTACTTGAGTAAGTTTTGTGAAATGTTGTACTTTTAGGAGTAGTTTTGAATCACTATACTTTTTACTTTTACTTGAGTAGATTTGTGAAGAAGAAACTGTTCCTCTTACTCCGCTACATTAGGCTACGTTGAGCTGTTACTTTTCTTTTATCCCTTTTATCCGCGTACGC
The DNA here is from genome assembly GCF_033807715.1 of Cololabis saira. Classification (NCBI taxonomy): domain Eukaryota; kingdom Metazoa; phylum Chordata; class Actinopteri; order Beloniformes; family Belonidae; genus Cololabis; species Cololabis saira. Next base: position 34,838,461 of record NC_084609.1, on the reverse strand, counting down.
GTCAATCTCATGACATCACTGGGTGATTCTTTGGGAAAAATGTTTGTTTTTGCATGTTTTGTCACATTTACACAGACTCAAACACACACAGAGTTTCTATGAGTTCATGTTTGTTCTAGTTCTGCTGGTTAAAAAAGAAAAGTACAAAGGCTGGACATTTTGTGCTACTTGTGCTTAATTTATTTTTTTATTCTGTTATTATTTTATTTATTTTATTATTTATTAAAGTACTTGAATTTACTTTAAGATTATTTTAATTTAAGCAATTTTCTATTAATTTTAATTAATCTTATTATTTTATTGATTTAATTTGCCTGAAGATGATTATTTTGTACTTTTTCTGTTTGAATGGTTGTGTTAAAAAAATAAATCAGACATTACTCAACAGTTACTCAGTACTTTTTTTTTACTCTTTTTTTTCACCAAGTACTTTTTTACTTTTACTCAAGTAATTATTTGGATGACTACTTTTTACTTCTACTTGAGTCCTATTATTCTGAAGTAACAGTACTTTTACTTGAGTACAAGTTTTGGCTCCTCTACCAGCTCTGACAATCACTACTTCTGTTAAGTTTGGGTGCATGTTTGATTCCAGGCATACCTGGAATATGTCCTTGTGTTTGTTGGCATCTCTGGTGGTTTTTTTTTCCTACTCCTCCAACCGGTTGGGGCAGATGGCTGCCCTTCTTTTTTTATTTATTATTATTCTGAATCACACGAGCATTACAGCAGCAGAACATAAGCATACCAACATTATATCTCTACTGCGATCCATTTAGCTTTTTTTCCCTTTTCTTGCAAACAGAAAAAAGAACAAAAACATAAACATGGGGTGTTTTCATTAAGATAAAGAGAAGAAAAAACTTTATATAAAGACAAATGGGTAAATGAAATACATCTCAGACAAAAGCAGGGCGTCTCAGGGAAATATAACTTTTCCAATCTTCCCAGATTGCTTCAAGTTTGGATTGTTGCAGCCTCTTAGAGAACGTTATCCTCTCCATTACAGAGATATGTAAAGTAAATGATGTCGTACCAATTATCTAATGAAGGAGCATCTGCCCTATATCTGCCTTATATTTAAATGTTAAACGGAATGATTTTTTATTATTTCTTTATTTTCTGTTTTTCCTTTCTTTTTTATATGCTACCTCTTTAGGTTTGCATTTAATTTGTTGTTCTAATGTACTGTGTATTATGTGTGGGACCCCAGGAAGAATAGCTGCAGTTTTGCTGTAGCTGATGGGGATCCAAATAAAACTATAAACTATAAACTCTGAATCCTGACGGAAACCCTTCAAGCAGGTCATTTCTGGGTGAATAATCCCAGAATTGAACTGCAACTATTTTATCAAGACGGCTGGATGTAAAAGGGTGATATAGGTCCATCATTAACTAACAGTCCTGGATAGGGCTGCCAACTCCCTGAAAAATAAATAAGGGACACTTCCTGGCAGGGTGAATTTTTTAGTCCCTTTTTTTGTGAGTGAAACGATTTTTTAACTATTTGACTCGAACCTCGAATTGAATTAGATGCATATTTTTGAATGTCATGAACACATGGAAAACAAATTATTATCCAGCAATTCACTTTAATACAAAATAACAAAATTAACTGGATAAAATAAGTATCTTTCTTAAACAGAAACCTGTCCTGCTTAACTTAAAATTTTATAAATTAATATAAAACAATAGAAAGAAAGCAGAACATCCATTCTGTAATAGTGCACATTTTTAGTGCAATAACAAAAGTGCAAACAGAAAGTCTGTAGAAAACTAAACATATTTGTGCCTCAAAGGTCATGACTGTAGCTACAGTTGGAGTAAAACAGAAAACAATAACTTATGAACTCAACAGCTCAATGCCATTTCCCATCGGTGTTTTATGACTCAGTAATACAGGACAAAGTGCGTCCATTTTCAGCTCAATACGGGACGCACTTTAGTTTCTAAATATGGGATGATTCTGTTTTTCAAAGGACGCTTGGCAACTCTAGTCCTGGATCAAGTATAGGTTTATTTGCTGCAACCTTGATCATAGGCAGAGGTCCAGGATAAAACCTGAGGCTGGAATTGTAGATAACCAAAAATAAAGTAGATAACGTGTTTACAGTAAATGGTTTATAAATGATCTATTTGATTATTTAGTTTCTTTTAGTAGCCTACACTGTAGATGACACTCAGTATCACACTTAGTACTATATCACTTTAAATATTAAGTGTAAATCAACCCCAGGCCGCTCTTGTAGCTGAATTTGCTCCATTTATTTCAGATTAAAAACCATAGATGGTAAAAACCTGCCAGGCTGACAGTAGGATGATGGAAACAACTCTGCTGCAACTGTGACCTTTGACCTTTGACCTGTTGTTTCTCTGTGAGGCCAGTAGGGGCAGTTGCTGACTTTGTAAATATTAATGCAAGTTTGTTAATCTGTTGTAGTTTCCATGGTCTTAATCACTGTGGATTACAATCTAACTACAAACCGGATTAGGTTGAAGTTGGGAAATTGCGTAAAATGTAAATAAAAACAAAATACAATGATTTGACAATCCTTTTCAACCCATATTCAATTAAATACACTACAAAGACAACATATTTAATGCTCAAACTCATAAACTTTATTTTATTTTTCAAATAATAATTAACTTCTTTCCCAACTTCTACTGGACGTGTTGCAGCCATGAAATTATAAGTTAATTATTATTTGGCAAAAAACAATTACGTTTATCAGTTTGAACATTAAATATGTTGTCTTTGTAGTGTATTCAATTGAATATAGGTTGAGAAGGGTTTTCAAATCGTTGTATTTAGTTTTTATTTACATTTTACACATTTTCCCAACTTCAACCGAATCTGGTTTGTACAACAAAAAGTTCTTCCATCTAGTTTATGTGTATTTGTAATGACAGGGAAGAACATGAAATAAGTTTATAGTGTGTGTGTGAATGATCAATAATCAGTATTATTGGCAGGAATAAAGGGCCCCAAAATCACATTTAGTTTAGGGCCCATGGAGGCTTGGGCCGGCCCTGCGTGTTAATGATTTAAGGATGTAAAATACCTGAGCCTCTTTATTGATGAGATAAACACGGTAAATACAACTGCTAAACATTTGTGAGTTGAACTAATCCTACATTTACAACAGCATAATATTAGAGTCTGCCTTCCAGTTATCTGACCTTTAGAAGAATAAATGTGGTCCCTTGTTGCTCAGCTCAGAACATTTCCTTTATTAACCAGATGAGCCGGGTCTGTAACCCAGAGCTGCAGGCTCATAGCTGCAGGCTCAGCCTCCATTAAACTGTTTCTGGCTTCTTCTTGTTTTATTTTCCCATGTAAGACCATTTGTATACGTGTATCCTGTTAAATACAGATGCAAATAAACATGTAGATATGTACATTTATTAATATATGTAGATATATAGACGTATATTATGGATATAGATATGTTATATGTAGGTATGTATATACAGTAGATATATTGAGTTGTATTATACGTACAGTATTTGTGTATCTATAGCTCTATTAATATATATTGATTTATAGTTATATGTCGATATATAGATTTATTGTAATTGTTATGCATATAATTGGAGGTAAATATATGAACCAATGTATATATAGCATGTCTACTCTTATACAGTTATTCAAGTATATTGTTATACCATTGCTGTTTATTGTTCACTAATATATTGTAGTATTATAGTAAAGTAATGATAATGTAATACTATACATTATAATTACTTCTATTATTACATACATACATAGTAGCACAACTAAATGCTGGGAGTTTTGTTTTCTTTTTGTTTGATTTGATTTGTTTGATTTTGACTATATTTATATATGCATATAATTGAGTATTATATCACTGTACAGAACAGTTATTAAAGTAGTTATGGGTGTTTTATAAGTAAACTTATTGAAACTTGTCCTGTTAGATGTAAGAATGTATGTCAGATTCAGGGTTAGGACTATATATATATATATATATATATATATATATATATATATATATATATATATATATATATATATATATATATATTTGTATTGTTTTTTTTTTTTACTTTTTTTGTACTCTTTTCATGCATTACTCTTTCCTCATGCATGTTCGAAATAAAATCTTCAAATCAAATGGTCCTAACCTGCTGTGACTTGACTCAGCTTGTGTTAATTATTTTGATTTATTTTGGCTGCTCATCCTGAAGTTGAGCAAGTTTACAACCCTAGCCTCTTCTTAGAGTTTAAACATGAATCCTAAAGGGCTTGTTAAAGCTGTAAACCTGCTTCTCCTCAGCGAGCGAAGTCAGTGTGATAAAGCCTGGTATTTCTAGGTGATTCCCATGAGACGGAGCTTTTTACTTTCAGTTTGTGGGCACTGCAGGCATGGAAATTCAATTCAATTCAATTCAATGTTATTTCTATAGCGTCTATTACAACAGAATTGTCTCTAGGATCTTTCCAGAGACCAGAACATGTAAATGAGGGGAAGAACACACCGTTGTTACCGTTTGGATGTTACATTTAGGTTGACTGTTACATTTTAGTGAATCTATAATCACCACATTTGAGGCAATTAACATCGAGTTATACACTAACTACTATGTTTCAGGGAAGCCATAACTCATGACAGCTGGTCAAGAAACAATATTGATTAGTAACATTTGATAAATTATATACAGGACTGTCTCAGAATATAGTGATAAAGTTCTTTATTTTCTATAATGCAATTAAAAACAAATCAACTGAAATATTGCAAGCCTTTTATTATTTTAATATTGATGATTATGGTTTACAGTTTAAGATTAAGATTCCCAGAATATTCTATTTTTTTGAGATAGGATATTTGAGTTTTCTTAAACTGTAAACCATGATCTGCAATATTAAAATAATAAAAGGCTTGCAATATTTCAGTTGATTTGTAATGAATCCAGAATGTATGACATTTTTGCACTACAGAAAATAAAGGACTTTATCACAATATTCTAATTTTCTGAGACAGTCCTGTGTAAATACCACTCTATAAGAAAAGTGGAGAGGAAGTGAAAAAAACCCTACGAAAACTAGAATCAGTGGAAGTGAATATGATATGTTGAAGACCATGGAGAATAGTTACCCTCTTTTTGGATTAAAACAAAATATTAAAGCATAAACACAGCTACCTTAGGGTAACTTTGGGTATTTGCCCTCATTCTCCAGCTCCTCTCAGTTCACTACGAACAAACGTGTTTCATCCAGTTTCACCTGACAACAACAGAGTGAATTTTCTGATTGGTTAGCGTGCTGCGGTGGGCGGATCTTATGTCCTGTATTTGTTTCTCGATTGGTTAGCGTCCCGCGGTGGGCGGGGCTTATGTCCTGTATTTGTTTCTGATTGGTTAGCGTCGCGTGGTGGGCGGGGCTTATGTCCTGTATTTGTTTCTCCGCAGCACAGTTTCGCTTTAGTTTAGCTGGTGGACCAAGTCAAGGTGGACGGTATTCTTTCCAAGTTTTATCGAAATAAGAGAATAAACTCCAACATGAAGCTGGCCCTGTTCGTCGCTGCTGTAGCAGCTGTTGTCTGCTCCGTCCTCTGCAAAGAGAGTAAGTAGCCCCGCATTTCCGGATTCGTCTCACGTAATTACATACTTTTACAGTAAAAGATCAAAATCGTTATAATGATATTTGCGTCGTAGCTACAACTACATTTATTTAGTAAAAAAAAACAAAAAAAAAAACGTTTTTATACATTTAACTGTTGTAATTTGTTTAAATACTTGTTATTCGCAAAGAAGAGTCGCTGTTATAAATAAAAAAAAACTACTCGGCAAATAAGTCAAATAAAGTGAAGAGATAGGTTCAAAGCGGCGATTATGAGAGGATATTAGAGTCAAATGTGGCTAAAATCCTATTAAAAACACATTTTTTGTCGTGTTTGAAACGTGGAATTCCCCTCAGTTTAATTTTAGTTTCGATTTCCTGTAAAAGCAAGTCTTGAGACTGCGCACTCGATCATTTTATTATATTACATATTCACTTATTTTGTTGATTATTAGTGATTACACAGGCGGTACATCAATATGTATATATAAAAAATTTATAATATAAATGTAAGAAGAAGCCTCTAGCCATATTGATCACATAATAAGTCAAAGTTGATGTTGATGTTGAAGTTTAAGCAGACGGCCTGCAGTTGCAGTCCCCCACCAGCAGATGGTGCAGTGGTCACTATCAACAGAGCTGCACTTCAGCATAGATAAAGCTATGAATCATTGCATTAGATATATTATACAGAGAGATATTGTTTCTAAACCTGCAGCAGTTTTCTATTGGAATAACTTCTATAATGAGATAGATTGGAAAAACACATGGGTCTTGTCAAGAAAATGTATTATTACAAACAAAGTAAGAGAGGTTACTTTTAAAATACTTCATAGATGCTATCCAGTCAAGAACAATCTTATTAAATATAAGATAAACATTGACACACTCTGTTATTTTTGTGGTAATGTGGATGAAACAATATCTCACTTATTCTGGAATTGCACATATTATTCTCTGGATTGACCTTAATAATTGTATAAACGCTAAAGTTGATTCTTCCTTTAAGTTGAGCATTCAACATGTACTATTTGGTGTATCAAAAAATGATATGACAAGCCCAGACAAAGTATATTTAATCAACCTTCTCTCAATTATTGCTAAATATCATATTCACTGTACTAAATTGTCTAGCCAACGTCCAAATATAATTGTTCTCAGAGCTTTATTAATATCGTATTCAGTCTTAAACCGAGCATAAACCCCAAAGCGGTTAAAACCAAAGCCTATGTGAAAAATATAATATTTCTTCAAACCTCAAGCCTTCTATTTTATTTCGATATGTAATTTACTGTCCTTAATTTGTAACTGCATTTTATCCTGAGGTTTTGTACCTTTTCTGTATATCTCTCAATAAAATAAAAAAAAAAGCTACACTTCAGCATTAATAGTCAGTTTAAAAAATATGTCGTCATTAAACTACTGCTTCATTAATACGGAGTTACATTTTATTTCACTAGGTGTTTAAGACTGAGGCAACCTAATTACGGTACTTTAGACAGTCTTAATCTACAATAACCAGCCTTAAAAGACGACAACAGAGATCTCTGAGGTCATTTATGTACAATCTTATTTTTTAAAATATATATATACTTCAAAATGTCATTTGAAAACAATTCCATTTGAATTTGTTGAGTCCACCTGTTAAAAAAAGTTTGGGGACTTGTGTTTAGTCTGTGAAAATGAAATGCAGGACAAAGTCCAGAGTGTTTTTAAAGGTTCTAAAGACAATTAATTTAAACAGTTTTAATGGCTCCGTCATATCCTGAACTGTTTCTCTGATCAAAGTAGATTTATTATTATTGTTGTTGTTACTTTTATTTTGACATATTCAGAGGTTATTTAGGGGCAATATGGGGCGTCTTTATTGACTCCGTGGGCGTCTCCGCCCGGCTTTCCCTCCCAGCGCAGGGACGTTTAGCTGAACACGAGTCTCTGCCAACCAAGCTCTTTCTTTTCTCCTTCCTGGTTGGAAAGTCTCCAGACGGCAGCCATGACGATATTTCCAGTTTCTCCATAACACTGTAGAAAAGACAGAAGAGGCCTGATGGTTCCAGCGCAGACGTACTAAATGTAATGCGTGTAACTGGATGGGCAGACTGTGACGTATTTACCTTTTTAATGGCTTTTCTTCTCTTTTTACTCACCAGCCGTGGCAATAAAGCATTATTAATTTTATTATACTAATATAATGTACATATCACACCTTTTGCTTAAAACTGTAGTGATGTTTTAGTTTTAAGCATCATGATTTTTGCTGAACCTGGTGATTTTATTCCATGCAGGATCACGGTTGATGTGTTTAATTTTTTGTCCTTCAGTTCTGGTTTACACCCGCAGTTAAAACGTTTGGGTAATGCAATTAAAAAAAACTAAAATGTCATACATTCTGGATTCATTACAAATCAACTGAAATATTTCAAGCCTTTTATTATTTTAATATTGCTGATTATGGTTTACAGTTTAAGATTAAGATTCCCAGAATATTCTAATTTTTTGAGATAGGATATTTGAGTTTTCTTAAGCTGTAAGCCATGATCAGCAATATTAAAATAATAAAAGGCTTGCAATATTTCAGTTGATTTGTAATGAATCCAGAATGTATGACATTTTTGTTTTTGTAATTGCATTACAGAAAATAAAGAACTTTATCGCTTCCTGCTGCGAGCTCGTTGCTCCCAGACGTGGATTGTGTTGTTTCTAGGAAGGCTGGCAACAATCCGCCTTTAGTGGAAACACTTCTGTGGCAGCTGTTGACATTCTGCTCTCAAACTTTCAAGTTAATTCAGTGAGAATCTCTGAGTTTTCTCCCCAGCCACCATCTGAATGTTTGAGAAGCTGAGAACTGAGAAACCAGCCAGTAATTGATTTTTATTTTTATTTTTTTCTCTTTTTTGCGTTAAGGTGCACCAAAGGTTCAGGTGTACAGCCGGAACCCGGGGATCTACGATCAGGAGAACACCCTGATCTGCCACGTGAACAACTTCCACCCCCCGGACATCACCATCGAGCTGCTGGAGGACGGAGTGGAGCTCCCCCAATCCAAGCAGACCGACCTGGCCTTCAAGCAGGACTGGCAGTTCCACCTGACCAAGAGCGCCCCCTTCACCCCCAAGGAGGGCAAGAAGTACTCCTGCAAGGTCACCCACGTGGGCAAGCCCAAAGCATACGTCTGGGGTGAGTGACTCAGCACTTTCTCATTTTAGAGAGAGTTTAAGAGCAGAAAGCTGAGATGGGGAAGCCACAATAAAGTAATACGGCAGCTAGAATATTAAAATTAAAATGATTTTAGTTAGGGCTGAACGATTAATTGCATTTGCAATAATATCACGATGTGATAAAACAAGATTTTCTAGGTTTTAATTTAGTTTATTTATTTAGCAATATAATTATTGAACAATAAATGAAAAAACATTGAAATAACATGCAAGGAAAGGAAGAAGCCGGGTGGCTAATATTGAATCCTTTGCTATATGAATAAAATACAAAACAAAAGCTACACAAGGAGGAGTAAAAAAACAAAAGAAAATGTAACTCAGATTAAATAATAAACACTACAAAGATGAAACAATAAGAAAGTTCTTTAAATGTTTTTTGAATATTGGCAAGGATGGTGATGATTTTAGAGATTTATTGAGTGAATTCCACAAGTGGAAAGATTGATGTTTACATGTTCTACAAAACGCTAAATTAAAATCATCTTTGTGCCTTGTGGCATAAGAATGAATATCGGAATTAACACAAAAGAAATTATGAAAAGAAGAAGGAAGATCTTGTATATAATTTTTTAATTTGAACATAAATAAACTATTCTAACCGCAAAGGCTGCGATTTGACCAGATCACGTGATCTGGTGATTTTTGAGTTATTTGTGAAGAAGTTCTGAGTTTCCTGTGAGGAAGGTTTTTTGTTCCCTGTGGGAGTTTTGTTTGTGTTTTTCTATTAAACTACGCCTCGTTTTGGCTAAAGTTTAACCCGGTTTGGTGTCGTGTGATTGGGTTCAGAGAACGACCCATAACACTCGTGTGTACAGACGTGTGTAGACGTGTTAAAGCCACAGATTTGTTTTCTTTATTGTTGTAATCTGTGCTTTAAATAAATCTGACATTGTTTATTATAAGACAGACTGATTTATTGCTTGTGTAGTTGAAAAATACATGAGAACAGGACCTTAAGAAAATAATCGCATATTAAATCGCAATCGCAATATTGAGGAAAAAAATCGCTATTAGATTATTTTCAAAAATCGTTCAGTCCTAATTTTAGTTGTTGTGATCATTATATAGCAGGGGTCTGCAACCTTTATTATCAAAAAAGCCATTTTGCCCCCACTTCTACAAAAAATATTATCAGGAGCCGCAAGAAATAACAGAGATTTTAAAAGTTTTCATCATTTATTTATTTTAGATTAGATTAGATTCAACTTTATTGTCATTGCACATGTCAAAAGTACAGGGAAACGAAATGCAGTTTTCACCCAACCAGAAGTGCTTATGCAGTGAAATAAACACAATGCGCAATATATATATATATATATTTATATATATATATATATATATATATATATATATATATATATATATATATATATACATGTGTGTATGTATGTATGTATATATATATATATATATATATATACACATGTGTGTACATAGTGCAGATCAATAAATAACTATTATTATAAGGTGCAGGTCAGACATGAATGAATGACATATATTATGAACAGATGAGATATGATTACATGATTTACACAGATTTGAATTACAGTATATACATGGGTGATTGCAGTAACAGTATTGCAGTACTTTGAGCTGTTACAACCCCTAAATATAACAAAAGTGCAGTGTGCATTTGTAGGCGTACTTTGAAATAAATTAAACTGTGAACTGTAGACCTATTTCAGTCTATACTTGTGTAAAAGTAAAATAAAAACTACCCCACTTTAATATGAGTACAATGTCTCGTGAGGATGAAGAGCCGCAGGTTCAGACCCCCGTTATAGAGCTGGAGTCCAGATTCACACTTCCTGTTTGAATGTTAAAAGAAGCCAAAAGGGCATGTTTGATCCATATGAAGTAAAACGTGCTTGTGTTTTGTCTCTTGTGTTTTCAGAGCCAAACATGTAAGCGGCTCGGAGGCCTTGGCTGGTAAGTATTGTTACTCCTGCATGGGTGCGCTCAAATACCAAATACCAACTCCACAAGTCTAGTGCTGCTCAACGCTAAAGGAAGTTTACTGCCTGAACTCTGGTCACCTGTAACACCAGACAGAAAAGAGATGCTGCTCACCAGGGCTGGGGATCCATTCAAATGTCAAGAATCAATTTGATTCCGATTCTTAAGATTCAGAATGTATTATCACGCTTTGATTTGTTTCCGATATTGATTTGGGTTAGTGTTAATAAAACTGTTTTTCAGCTGTTGCATGAATTATATCATTGTAGTTCTGCAACATATTACTACTAGTATTATATTGAGATTCAACAGCAAGTATTGCAGCTAATGATGCTGTAAGGACCAATCAGCTCCCAGAATGCTGATAGAACTGAAGAACAGAAACACCGTGTGTCAGAATTACCAAACAGATCCAGGGAGGAAACAGAGACGCATGAAATCGGTTTTATTTTTTACCATTAATGAGAATTTAGTTTTTAGCATTTTATGCAAATGTAACCCCAAGACAGTATATAAAGTAATGAAATATAGACAATTTATTTAACTTTAATGTTTTCATACCTTTAAACATATTTAAAGGCAAAAACATGGCAGTAGTTATTCTGGTGTCCAACAAAACATGTCCAACATCCTTTTTTGGGCATAAACAAAAAAATACTAAAAGTTGTAATGGTGAAGAAAAAAAACCGATCTTTAGACATATGAATTGATTTTTAGGAATTAATACGAGAATCGATTTAGAATCTACTGCTCAGTGGACAATAATTGAATTGAAAAGTGGTCCCGCTGGGCTCCGCCGTGTTGAGCGGTGGAAACCAAACGAGTTCCTCCCGTTGCAGTGACTCAGCAAACGTGCTGCCAGGCTCGGGGGTTCACGCTCGGCGGGTCAGAGCTGCCGTGTATTTCTCAGTACATCATCATACGCCACACAGCTGTCTGTAGGGTGGCCACCTTTCAGAAATAGAAATAAGGGATGCCTGATTTCAGCAGAGCAGGCGCCAAAAAAAGGGACATCTCCAAAACTTCTAAACTGCATAGAAATGTGTTTATTTTATATGAAAAAACAAAATGCTTTGATTTAAAGTTTAAAGTGCTTTAATAGCATTGGACTTTCATGACTGTACAGACAGACAACCATATAGCAACTGAAATATCCTCCTATGCTTGTTTGTCCACATCAGCCCAGATGTAGAATATAAGCTACAGGTGAAGGTCGGGACATTAGAATATGGTGTAAAAGTTAATTTATTTCAATAATTCAACTTAAAAGGTGAAACTAAAATATTACATAGTCTCTTTACATGCAAATCAAGATATTGTAAGCCTTTATTTGTTATAATTTTGATGATTGAATGGTTTATTGATTTCATAATATAGAGATTTTTTATTTGGAGTTTTCATAAACTGTGAGCCATAATCACCAAAATTATAACAAATAAAGGCTTGAAATATCTCACTTTGCATGTAGTGGGAAATAATATTTGTTTCACCTTTAGTTGAATTTACTGAAAAGAATGAAGTTTTGCAATATATTCAAATTTTCCAACCTGTATATTATGACGTCAATAAATAACAGAGAGTGAACCAACACATGTTGCTGTCTTTAATGTTTCCTGTCCTTTATTTTGTTCATTATTGTTAGTTTGTTGTTCATGTGTGTGACAGACGTGCATGGGACAATTGTGAAATACGGAACACAACTTTTACTTCCCAATTACGTAACAAAGCCGTATTTAAAGGGGCGGGTGGCGACCCTGGACGTCATGAAAGTGAGCGTTATGGTCACGTGACACTTTCAAAGCCATGTTAGGTTTGTGAGGGATTGTTCAGCTGAAAGCTGGAGCTTCAGTCGTGGTGTTTGCTGCCCTCTAGTGGCCACTAGCTGCTCCGTGTGCAGAGATCAGGCCGGTGGACAGAGGTTGGAGTTGTGAAGGTTCTAGTCATGAGAGGCGGTTCCACCTCACACCAGTCTCACCTCCACCTCGTGACCAGGGCTGGGGATCCATTCAAATGTCAAGAATTGATTTGATTCTGATTCTTAGCATTCAGAATTGATTATCAAGATTTGATTCAATCCGATATTGATTTGGGTTGGTGTTATTAAAACAGTTCTTTGAGCTGTTGCATGAATGATATGACTGTAGTTCTGCAACATATTAATACTAGTATTATATTGAGATTCAACAGCAAGTATTGCAGCTAATGATGCTGTAAGGACCAATCAGCTCCCAGAATGCTGATAGAACTGCTTTCAGAAACATCATGTAGAATTACCAAACAGATCCAGGGAGGAAACAGAGACGCATGAAGTCGTTTTTTTTTTTCCCACATTCCGGTTTTATTTTTTCCCATTTTTCGGGTTTTTAATATTTGAGAATTTGATTTAGCATTTTATGCAAATGTAACCCCAAGACAGTATATAAAGTAATGAAATATAGACAATTTATGCAATTATAACTGAAAACTTAAATGTTTCCATACCTTTAAACATATTTAAGAGCAAAAACATGGCACCAGTTATTCTCGTGTCCAACAAAATATTCCTTTTTTGGGCATAAACAAAAAAATACCAAAAGTTGTAATGTTGAAAAAAAAATACGAATTGATTTTTAGGAATTGATATGAGAATCGATTTAGAATCGGAAAATCGATTTTAAGTAACACTTCCTCTCCTCAGTTCCTGGTATTTGAGCGTATCCATCAGTCTCTTCCTCAGGTGATCCGTCTGTCAGCTGGATAACTGTCTGTCTGTCAGCTGATAACTGTCTGTCTGTCTCTTCCAGGGTGATGTCAGACCTCTGGTCTTCCACTGGAACATTTATTCACCATGACTTCAATCAACAATATCTATCCATCCTGACTCATCCAGTCCCACTTTTCTACCACCCTTGTTTGCAGGTGATGGATCGCTCTCATGTGATCCAAGGGTTTTAGCTTCTGTATAAATCTGTGGTGTTTGTGTTTGGGGCAACTTTAATTCTGGTTTCCTTCTCGCTGAACATTTGTTTGTAAAGTTGAGATAAAAAGAAAAAAGCTTCTGTTAATTGGATGGCATCAACTCCAACTCCAAGATAACTGCCCCACAAAATAACCATGCCAATCATTCTTTGTGTAATTTTGATAACTTAAGCTGTCTTGTTTTCTTTTATGTGTTTGTTTCTACCATCACGAGAGGCTGGGATTGGCCAGTTTAATGGAAATTATTTCCAAACCAAATTAAAGTGTATGTTGTTTTTTTTAGAAATCAAGTTATTGACTTACGATGGTTATCATACCTTCTACAAAATAAAAGCCTCTTTAAAAAATTGCACTTCTTCATTTGTATTATTATTATTATAGTTATTTAATAGTATTTTTTAAATAAAGTACCAGTAAAGGGATGGATGCTACACTGTGGATCACCACGGGTCTATTGATTACATGACCAGAAGTGATGATTCTGATCATTTAAATATTTAAATTAAAATTAAATATTTACTGTACCTATTTACGGTACAGTAAATAGGTAAATGAAAGCTCTTATTAACATATACAATTTAAAAAAAAGTGTAAGGTGCAGCAGTATGAGGTGGTTATGATTATTGAAAGGTGCATTGTTACAGCATATGATTGTGGTTTTTATTATTATCACTATTATACTCAGGCAAGAAAAACAATTGATGTATCAAGCTTTGTTCACTGTCTTTAATGCATATTTGAACCATTTTTCATGTTCTGTGGGTTAAACTGTCAACGTCCAAGAATTCAACACCGCCCATAAAAAGTGAACGTTAGGTTAAAGGTTAATTAATGTCTTTGAGCTTCAGAGGAACCAGTGTATTGAGAATAATCAATAACAATCAATCAGGAAGTATTCACAGCAAATTTATTTTTCCAACTTCCTGATAGACAGTGCGTTCTTTCCATACACAAGCCAACATTACACCACGTAAGTTTTAGACCAACATGTGAGTTCCAGGAGGAGGAGCCGGTACTGGAGTTGTAAAAAAAAATCAGGGGGATGGTGGATTTGATCATATGGGGACAGATAATTTATGCTGATTACAAATAATATAATATATTACAAATAATAGCAGTGACCAAAACAGCTGCAGAAATACTGCAGGAATGACATAGCAGCAGTTAAATGCAGCCTTCTGTAAGCTTTAAATATCCACTGGGCTTACATCAAATACATCAAAACACAACAATAAAAAACACTTTTCTGAACTTATCAATATGACTCTGTCCTTCACAGGATAAGTAACATGGATCACTGCAAAAACTCACAATCTTAACAAGAATATTTGTCTTATTTCTAGTTAAAATGTCTCATTTTAGTAAAAAAATCTCATTACACTTAAAACAAGACTCATCACTGGAGAAAACAACAATTTCCACCTGTTTCAAGTAGATTTTCACTTGAAATAAGTAGGAAAATAAGTGGAACAAGATTTTTTTGCTTGTAATGAGAAGATAAATCTTGTCCCACTGGCAGATTTTTCTACTTATTTCAAGTGAAAATGTACTTGAAACAGGTGAAAATTGTCAAATAAGTTATTTTTCTGGTGATGACTCTAAATGTTGAAATAGCAGTAAAACCACATTCATTGATGAAATGACATAAGGGATGGAAAGGGGGGATGACAGTTTTACAGGGGGGATGATTTGGACCGTTTTTATTTCAGGGGGGATGATTTGGACCGTTTTTATTTCAGGGGGGGGTGATTTGGACCGTTTTTATTTCAGGGGGGATGATTTGGACCGTTTTTATTTCAGGGGGGGGTGATTTGGACCGTTTTTATTTCAGGGGGGGATGATTTGGACCGTTTTTATTTCAGGGGGGATGATTTGGACCGTTTTTATTTCAGGGGGGGATGATTTGGACCGTTTTTATTTCAGGGGGGGGATGCCATCCCCCTCATCCCCCCTCAACTCCAGTACTGGGAGGAGGTGACGACCAGGTCCTGTCAGGTCCAGGTCCCGTGTGTCCAGAACGGTCCAGAACTTGTGCAGGCCTCAGCTGTCCGTGTCGGGTCGTTTCAGAGAGAACCTTCTGGACGGGTCTGGGAGGAACCACTTCTCCCACAGGTCCAGGTGGACGGCCGGATAGTTCCAGGGCTTGAACGGGCCGTTCCAGTGCAGCAGGTGAACCTCCTGCAGGAAGTTCTCCGAGTAGCGGGCGTCCGGACTCCAGCCTGCACGGAACGGTTAGAACAGGGGTAGTGCTTGACTTCGTACGGTTACACATACATTTGCACACATGCTACCAGTTGATACGGAAGAGTTTTAGGGCCAGGCATGTGAAAAATAAAAATAATATTTTAGAGGAGGAAGATTTTTTTTTTTCATTATGCACTTCGAGAAAAAAGTTGAAATGTCGAGAAAAAAAGTCGAAATGTCGAGATTAATGTTGAAATACAATTTCGAGAAAAAAGTCGAAATGTATTTCAACTTTAGTCTCGAAATTTCGACTTTATTCTCGATATTTCGACTTTTTTCTCGAAGTGCACAATAAGAAATAATCTTCCCCTCTCAAATATTTTTTCTCCTGCCTGGCCCTGATACTCTTCTGTAGTGATTCAGTCAGCTTATACTGTACTCATTATCTACAATACTAATAATCTCTGTGCTTATTGTGACTGATGTGTCACAAACCAGAACATGTTGGAAATGTAAATAAATAAAGAAATTCAAGAATAAAGTCAAAATTTCGCCTTTTTTCTTAATATTGTGACTTTTTTCTCAAAATTGTACTTCTGTTGTCTGTTGTGCGGAATAGGTATCAGTATCATGCAGGAGAAAAAATATTTGAGAGGGGAAGATTTTTTTTTTATTGTGCAGTTCGAGAAAAAAGTCGAAATGTCGATCAATGTTGAAATACAATTTCAAGAATAAAGTCAAAATTTCGTGAATAAAGTCAAAATTTCGTGAATAAAGTTGAAATACATTTCGACTTTTTTCTCGAAATTGTACTTCAACATTAATCTCGACATTCCGACTTTTTGGTTCTTCATCGCTGCAAACCTTTCAATCATCTTGCTCTTATCAACGACGATATCCCTCTTGATTGAGAGCAAGGTGAGGTTTGACAGTCTGGCCTCATCCATGCCGCCCAGAGATAGTTTTTAATCATTTCAGCTGCTGAAACTCAGCATGAGTTTCCTGTTTTAAGGCTCCACTTCTGATGTGACAACTGGCTAAAAGTAAACAGACAATATGACAGACAGACACACAAGGGGAGAAGGGACTATTTATTTCATTTTTTAAACAACTTTATCCTTATGAATACAAGTGTTATATAGTCCAACTTTCCTTATTTTATTCAGCACACTTTTTTCTTCCCCTTGGGCGTGGGCCCCCACACAGCAGTGGGCCTGGGGTGGCCGCCCCTCCGCCCTCCCCCCTGTCCGCTAGTGGCTGTGGTCTATCTCTGCACCCTGAACAGCCTCTGGTTGCAACTCTATCAAAGAAGTGTTGGGATTTCAATTCAATTGGAGGGGCGGGGCAGAACTGAAGAAAAAAAATATTTTTTTTTTCTTTTTTTTAATTCTCATTAAATTATGCAATCATTTTTCAAAATGTTTCAAAATATGCCTATTTGTGGAAATAAATGTAGTATTTGAGTTACATAAAAGCTTGTTATTTGTTTTCTTCCTAATTGTCCTTGTGGTCAAGAACCCCCAACACAAAAATGGTTTGGCCGCTGATCAAAATTTGACGTTATCATTTAATTCAACCATTAGAATGGTCAAAATGTCCGGTCAGCACAAGTCCGGTGCTCAGAAAAGAAGAGAAAAGAGAAGAAGAGAAGAAGAAAAGAAGAAAATAGAGGCCTCAGAGATTCTCTACACAAATATTTTAAAAAGGGGGTGACGGTG
Source organism: Cololabis saira (assembly GCF_033807715.1). Lineage (NCBI taxonomy): Eukaryota > Metazoa > Chordata > Actinopteri > Beloniformes > Belonidae > Cololabis > Cololabis saira. Next base: position 34,820,846 of record NC_084609.1, on the reverse strand, counting down.
AAGCTGGAATTAATAAAGTCAGCGTAGAGCAAGGTAAGAAACAGCGCAGTCAACGTTTACCAACCTTGTAACTTAACACAACTGGCTATCTCTAATGTTAACGTCCATTAGCTTGTATAAAAACCTGAAGAGCAGAGGGAGAGGAGAGGAAGAGGAGAAGGAGAGATCCGGGCGCAGGGGGCCCATCTTAGATTATTTTGTCCCGGGCCCCGGCAGGACTGTCAGCTGCCCTGCAAAAAACACCTCCCTTTTTAGTATAAATTGAACTGGATTGATGACCACGTGTGCAGAAAGAATTGTACCTCCGGCCAGAAAAACATTGTGCTTGATATATTAAAAGCTTGTATTAACTTTGATTCTATTCCACTGGTTTTCTTATGGTTCGCCAGACAAACGAACACAGGATCTTTCAGGAGCATGTTCCTTGTGAACAGGTATGTAGTCGTGTGTTGTGAGCCTGCCAGAACAGTGCAGGGATCTTACCCAGGTGTCTCACGTGCCACAGAGGGTCCAGTGTCGTGTACTTGTCATGAAAGACTATCAGCATGGGTGGAGTCACCACCCCTCCTGCCATGGCACTGCTGTATATGTTCAGCCTGTCAGAGAGAGGGAGGAGGTTTATGCTCAGGCACACTTGAAACAACGCAACTAGACTTCCTTTTCTTTTGTTCTTGAAGGTGTTTCACCTTCTATCGTTCATCTCAATTCAATTCAATATTATTTATATAGCGTCTATTACAACAGAAGTTGTCTCTAGGATCTTTCCAGAGACCAGAACATAAACCCCCGAACAATTATTACATAAACATAACATAAACAATGTCAGGTAAAAACTCCCCTAGTCCCCTGCGGAACACCATAGCAGACCTTCGACTGTTAGCTAACACTGGAGAGACGTGGTCTCTCCAGTGTTAGCTAGCTACGAGTAAACCTGCACTCCGAGAACGGAGAGCTCTGCCAGGAACATAAGGCACTATCAGGTCTTGTAAATGCTGCGGAGCTAAGCCGTTTTGGGCTTTATATGCAAGTAGTAAAATTTTAAATTGGATTCTGAATTTTACGGGTAGCCAATGGAGCGACGCTAATACTGGAGAGACGTGGTCTCTCCTGCTGATTCCTGTCAGCACTCGGGCTGCTGCATTTTAGATCAGCTGGAGCCTATTCAGCAAATTACTTGGACATCCTGCTAACAACACATTACAGTAATCCAGTCTAGAAGATACAAACGCATGAACTAGTTTTTCTGCATCACTCTGAGAGAGGATTTTCCTAATCTTTGCAATATTACGGAGATGGAAAAATGCTATTTTACAAACCTGATAAACATATGGTTTAAACGACAAATCCTGATCGAAAACAACACCAAGGTTTTTCACAGTTGCACTGGAAGCCATCGCAACACCATCTAGTCCCTTCCTAAGATGCTCTGGACCAAGAATGATAACCTCTGTTTTATCTGATTTAGAAGCAAGAAATTTCTGGACATCCAGTCCTTGATGTCCCTAAGACATGCCTGACATTTAACTAATGGTTCTGTTTCATCCGGCTTCATAGACAAGTAGAGCTGCGTATCATCAGCATAACAATGAAAGTGTATGCCGTGATTCTGGATTATACTTGGCTGCATGTATAAACTGAACAAGATTGGCCCTAGCACTGAACCCTGCGGAACACCATAACAGACCCTCGACTGTTCTGAAGAAACCTCATGTACATGAACAAACTGGAACCTGTCAGATAGATATGATTTAAACCAACGTAGAGCTGTCCCTTTAATCCCAACAACATGCTCTAACCTGTGCAGTAAAATGCTGATCTACAGTGTCAAAAGCAGCACTGAGGTCCAGTAGAACCAGTATGGACAATAATCCCTTATCTGAGGTCCAGTGGAACCAGTATGGACACTAATCCCTTATCTGAGGTCCAGTAGAACCAGTATGGACACTAGTCCCTTATCTGAGGTCCAGTAGAACCAGTATGGACACTAATCCCTTATCTGAGGCCATAAGAAGGTCACTCGTGACTCGAACCAGTGCTGTCTCTGTGCTATGATGCATTCTGAACCCTGACTGAAAGACTTCAAACAGATCATTTCTATACAAATAGTCACATAACTGGCTTGAAACTGCCTTTTCAGAATTTTAGATACAAATGGAAGGTTAGAAATTGCCCTATAATTACCTAATTTGTCTGGGTCAAGAGAAGGTTTTTTAAGTAAAGGTTTAATTACTGCGACTTTGAAAACCTGTGGTACATATCCTAAACTTAGGGATAAGTTAATTTGGTCCAGTATTGTCGTACCAATAAGAGAAAAAACATTTTTGAATAGTGGAGTCGGGATGGGGTCTAACATACATGTGGTTGACTTAGCTCTATTAACGAGTGAGGTCAGCTCAGGGAGGTCTATAGGATCAAAACAGTCTAGAGTCAAGTCAGAGCCTAGGGAAGTCGCTAAAGCTGAAGAAACGCCCACAACCAGGTTGTGGTTGATTTCTTCTCTAATTCTCGTGATTTTACTGTTAAAGAAGCTCATAAAGTCCTCACTACTGAGAGCTGCAGGAATGCACGGCTCCACAGAGCTGTGACTCTTTGTCAGCCTGGCTACAGTGCTGAACAGAAAACGTGGGTTACTTTTGTTATCCTCTATCAACGTTGAATAATAAGCTGTTCTTGCTTTGCGAATGGCTTTTTTATATACTATTAGAATATCTTTCCATTCACGATAGGAGTCTACAGACCAGGAAAGCTTATTGTCAAGAAATGGTAATATCTCGTGAGCTAGAAATGTAAAGGTCTGCAGAGAAGTGTGTTGGCTGACACCTGAAATTCATCTCCATCCATCTCTCCAGCTGCTTGGTGATCTTCTGCTCCCTCCACTCCTTGATGTCTGCGACAAACACCCCGGGGTTGAAGGAGCAGTCGTTGGGGTTGATGGCCAGGTCCTTCACTTCCTGTTTCCTGTAGTCCAGGAAGCCCATGTAGGTGGTCTGCAGATCAGGAATATCAGAACCAAAGTCCAGCATTTCTGAGGTGAACTGTGGCAGGTCCAACACAAATGTGATTATTTCACTCTTTAACAAAAGCATTTATTACACATTTAACCCTTGTACTGTCTTCGGGTCAAAATGACCTAATTCTCCTTCCTTCTTTCCTTTTTTCCTTCTTTTTTCCCTTCCTTCCTTCTTTCCTCCTGCTCTCTCCTTCCTTCTTCCTCTTCTCTCCCTTCCATCTTCCATCTTCCTTCCATCCATCCTTCCATCCTTCCATCAATCCATCCATCCATCCATCCAACCTACCCACCCTTCCTTCCTTCCTTCCTTCCTTCCTTCCTTCCTTCCTTCCTTCCTTCCTTCCTTCCTTCCTTCCTTCCTTCCTTCCTTCCTTCCTTCCTTCCTTCCTTCCTTCCTTCCTTCCTTATGCCCTTCTTTCCTTCCTTCTTTTTTCCCTTCCTTCTTTCCTCCTGCTCTCTCCTTCCTTCTTCCCTTCCTCTTTTCTCCCTTCCTCCCTTCTTTCCTTGTTTTCTCCCTTCCTTCTTCATTTCCTTCCTTCCTCCCTTCCTTCCTTCCTTCCTTCCTTATGCCCTTCTTTCCTTCCTTCTTTTTTCCCTTTCTTCCTTCTTTCCTCCTGCTCTCTCCTTCCTTCTTCCCTTCCTCTTTTCTCCCTTCCTTCCATCCTTCCTTCCTTCCATCCTTCTTTTCTCCCTTCCTTCTTTCTTCCCTTCCTTCTCCCTTCCTTCCTTCCTTCCTTCCTTCCTTCCTTCCTTCCTTCCTTCCTTCCTTCCTTCCTTCCTTCCTTCTTTACATCCTTCTTTTCTTCCTTCTTTTCTTCCTTCCTTCCTTCCTTCCTTCCTTCCTTCCTTCCTTCCTTCCTTCCTTCCTTCCTTCCTTCTTTACATCCTTCTTTTCTTCCTTCCTTCCTTCCTTCCTTCCTTCCTTCCTTCCTTCCTCTCTTCCTTCCTTCCTTCCTTCCTTCCTTCCTTCCTTCCTTCCTTCCTTCCTTCCTTCCTCTCTTCCTTCCTTCCTTCCTTCCTTCCTTCCTTCCTTCCTTCTTTACATCCTTCTTTTCTTCCTTCCTTCCTTCCTTCCTTCCTTCCTTCCTTCCTTCCTTCCTTCCTTCCTTCCTTCCTTCCTTCCTTCCTTCCTTCCTTCTTTACATCCTTCTTTTCTTCCTTCCTTCCTTCCTTCCTTCCTTCCTTCCTTCCTTCCTTCCTTCTTTACATCCTTCTTTTCTTCCTTCCTTCCTTCCTTCCTTCCTTCTTTACATCCTTCTTTTCTTCCTTCCTTCCTTCCTTCCTTCCTTCCTTCCTTCCTTCCTTCCTTCCTTCCTTCCTTCCTTCCTTCCTTCCTCTCTTCCTTCCTTCCTTCCTTCCTTCCTTCCTTCCTTCCTTCCTTCCATCCTTCTTCCCTTCCTTCCTTCCTTCCTTCCTTCTTTCCTTCCTCCCTTCCTTCTTTACATCCTTCCTTCCTTCCTTCCTTCCTTCCTTCCTTCCTTCCTTCCTTCCTTCCTTCCTTCCTTCCTTCCTTCTTCTCTTCCTCCTTCCTTGACCCAAAGACAGCACAAGGGTTAATGGATTGAACTAAAATGCTGTTCATAGTTGAAGTTTAAAGCCAGTAGTGTGCAGAGATGCACCTGCATGCCGATGCTGCGAACCATCTCGTGCGTGGGGGGCAGGTCGCAGTCGGACGCAAAAGCAGCTGCGTGTCCTGATTTCAGCTGGACATGAAACAAATCCTTGATGTCACCTGTTGAAGAAAACAGAGACAAGTCTGGTGAATCTTCATGAAATAAAAACTGGTTTCTTTCTAACAACCCAATTCCAAAAAAAGATGCTTTAAAATCTAAAGTGAAAAAACTAAATGTACAAATGTCATAAAACATTTAGAATCATCTGGTTGAAAGATGGAAAAACTAATATATAGGTAATATATTAGTTTCACCTTTTAAGTTGAATTATTGAAATAAATTAACTTTTACACCATATTCTAGTTGAATTATTGAAATAAATTAACTTTTACACCATATTCTAGTTGAATTATTGAAATAAATTAACTTTTACACCATATTCTCGTTGAATTGTTGAAATAAGTTAACTTTTACACCATATTCTAGTTGAATTATTGAAATAAATTAACTTTTACACCATATTCTAGTTGAATTATTGAAATAAATTAACTTTTACACCATATTCTAGTTGAATTATTGAAATAAGTTAACTTTTACACCATATTCTAGTTGAATTGTTGAAATAAATTAACTTTTACACCATATTCTAGTTGAATTATTGAAATAAGTTAACTTTTACACCATATTCTAGTTGAATTATTGAAATAAATTAACTTTTAATTCAATTCAATTCAATTTTATTTATATAGCGTCTAATACAACAGAGTTGTCTCTAGACGCTTTACAGAGACCCATACCCAGAACATGACCCCCGAGCAGATATTACATAAACAATGGCAGGTAAAAAACTCCCCTAGTGGGAGAAAAACCTTAAGCCAAACAGTGGCAAGGAAAAACTCCCCTTTAGGAGGGAAGAAACCTTGAGCAGGACCAGGCTCATCAGGGGGGACCCTCCTGCCGAGGGCCAGACTGGTGGGTCAGGGACGGCAACAGCACAGCAGGCAGGTGGAAGCAGCAACGGGATGACCGGGGGTGGGGACCGCAGGCCAGCACACAGCTCCCGAAGCTCCGGCCCAATCAGCAAGTCCCAGGTTGGGGTGCAGGGTCAGGAAAAGACTTGTGCTCCGTAATGCAAGCTACAAGCCACCCACGGCCACCTGCAGGACAAAAGAGAGAAAAGGGAGGAGAAGGGGGGGGCAGCAACGGGATGACCAGGGGTGGGGACCGCAGGCCAGCACACAGCTCCCGAAGCTCCGGCCCAATCAGCAAGTCCCAGGTTGGGGTGCAGGGTCAGGGAAAGACTTGTGCTCCGTAATGCAAGCTACAAGCCACCCACGACCACCTGCAGGTTCCGGTGTCCGGCAAAGGATGCTGCAACATGGACAAAAGAGAGAAAAGGGAGGAGAAGGGGGGGCCAGCACAAGAAACTACAGGAGCGACTCTGACACACTAAAGTTTACACTACCTAGAGATTTACCAACACCAGCTAGAGGTTTACTAAACACTAACTATAGGCTTTACTAAACAGAAAGGTTTTAAGTTTAGTTTTAAAGGTGGAGGTGGAGTCAGCCTCCTTAACCCAGATTGGAAGTTGGTTCCAAAGTAATGGTGCCTGATAGCAGAACGCCCGCCCTCCAAATCTACATTTAGATACTCTAGGAACTACGAGTAAACCTGCACTCTGAGAACGGAGAGCTCTGACAGGAACATAAGGCACTATCAGGTCTTGCAAATAATGCGGAGCTAAGCCGTTTTGGGCTTTATACGCAAGTAATACAATTTTAAATTGGATTCTGAATTTTACGGGTAACCAATGGAGCGACGCTAACACTGGAGAGACGTGGTCTCTCCTGCTAATTCCTGTCAGTACTCGTGCTGCTGCATTTTGGATCAGCTGGAGCCTATTCAGCAAATTACTTGGACATCCTGCTAACAACACATTACAGTAATCTAGTCTAGAAGATACAAACGCATGAACTAGTTTTTCTGCATCACTCTGTGAGAGGATTTTCCTAATCTTTGCAATATTACGGAGATGGAAAAAGGCTATTTTACAAACCTGATTGACATATGGTTTAAACGACAAATCCTGATCGAAAATAACACCAAGATTTCTCACAGTTGCACTGGAAGCCATCGCAACACCATCTAATCCCTTCCTAAGATGCTCTGGACCAAGAATGATAACCTCTGTTTTATCTGAATTTAGAAGCAGGAAATTTCTGGACATCCAGTCCTTGATGTCCCTAAGACATGCCTGAAGTTTAACTAACGGTTCTGTTTCATCCGGCTTCATAGACAAATAGAGCTGCGTATCATCAGCATAACAATGAAAGTGTATGCCGTGATTCTGGATTATACTTCCCAACGGCTGCATGTATAAACTGAACAAGATTGGCCCTAGCACTGAACCCTGCGGAACACCATAACAGACCCTTGACTGTTCTGAAGAAACCTCATGTACATGAACAAACTGGAACCTGTCAGATAGATATGATTTAAACCAACATAGAGCTGTCCCTTTAATCCCAACAACATGCTCTAACCTGTGCAGTAAAATGCCATGATCTATAGTGTCAAAAGCAGCACTGAGGTCCAGTAGAACCAGTATGGACACTAATCCCTTATCTGAGGCCATAAGGAGGTCATTCGTGACTCGAACAAGTGCTGTCTCTGTGCTATGATGCATTCTGAACCCTGACTGAAAGACTTCAAACAGATCATTTCTATACAAATAGTCACATAACTGGCTTGAAACTGCCTTTTCCAGAATTTTAGACACAAATGGAAGGTTGGAAATTGGTCTATAATTAGCTAAGGTGTCTGGGTCAAGAGAAGGTTTTTTAAGTAAAGGTTTAATTACTGCGACTTTGAAAACCTGTGGTACATATCCTAAACTTAGGGATAGGTTAATTTGGTCCAGTATTGTCGTACCAATAAGAGAAAAAACATGTTTGAATAGACGAGTCGGGATGGGGTCTAACATACATGTGGTTGACTTAGCTCTATTAACGAGTGAAGTCAGCTCAGGGAGGTCTATAGGATCAAAACAGTCTAGAGACAAGTCAGAGCCTAGGGAAGTCGCTAAAGCTGAAGAAACACCTACAACCGGCTGGTTGATTTCTTCTCTAATTCTCGCGATTTTACTGTTGAAGAAGCTCATAAAGTCTTCACTACTGAGAGCTGCAGGAATACACGGCTCAACAGAGTTGTGACTCTTTGTCAGCCTGGCTACAGTGCTGAACAGAAAACGTGGGTTACTTTTGTTATCCTCTATCAGCGTTGAATAATAAGCTGTTCTGGCTTTGCGAATGGCTTTTTTATATACTATTAGAATATCTTTCCATTCACGATGAGAGTCTACAGACCTACAAGAGTACCACTTCCTTTCCATTTTACGCACGTTTTGTTTCAACATGCGGATATCTGAATTGTACCAGGGAGTTAAGCTCCTGTGGCTAGAAACCCTCCTTTTCAAAGGAGCAACTTCATCTAAAGCTGAATGCAACAAATCAGCAGTGTTACTAGCAAGGAAATCAACATCTGCAGAGGTAGAACCCAGGTCACTGGCCTCGACTACATCACTATTTCGCACTGTCGTAAGATAACCAATGGCCTCCCTAAATTTAACAATAACTTCATCAGACAAACATCTGCTAAAATAATACCTCCTATTTTGCACTTCAACATCAACAAAATTAAATTCAAACGTTATTAAGTAATGGTCGGATAAAAGGGAGTTTACAGGTGACACCAACAGACCATCAGTTTCAACACCGTAGGTGAGAACGAGATCGAGAGTATGATTAAAACAGTGCGTCGGTTTATCCATTTTTTGTGAGATACCCATTGATTCTAGAAGAGAATCGAAGGCTAATTTAAGATTATCGCTTTCAACATCCATATGAATGTTAAAATCACCCACTATGATGAATTTATCTGTGCTGATCAATAATCCAGAAAGGAAATCTGAAAATTCAGACAAAAACTCCAGATACGCACCAGCAGGGGGCCGGTACACTACCACTAACACAACTGGCTTCTCTGATTTCCGGCTCGGAAATTTCAGACCAAGCATGAGGCTTTCAAATGTATTATAGTTGCACTTGGGTTCAATTTTTGTTTGAAGACCGGAGTTATAAATTGCTGCGACTCCTCCGCCTCGGCCCGTGCTTCTAGGAATGTGATGATTAAAGTAGCCGGGCGGAGTTGATTCACTTTTACACCATATTCTAGTTGAATTATTGAAATAAATTAACTTTTACACCATATTCTCGTTGAATTGTTGAAATAAGTTAACTTTTACACCATATTCTAGTTGAATTATTAAAAATAAATTAACTTTTACACCATATTCTAGTTGAATTATTTAAATAAATTAACTTTTACACCATATTCTAGTTGAATTATTGAAATAAATTAACTTTTACACCATATTCTAGTTGAATTATTGAAATAAATTAACTTTTACACCATATTCTAGTTGAATTATTGAAATAAATTAACTTTTACACCATATTCTAGTTGAATTATTGAAATAAATTAACTTTTACACCATATTCTAGTTGAATTATTGAAATAAATTAACTTTTACACCATATTCTAGTTGAATTATTGAAATAAATTAACTTTTACACCATATTCTCGTTGAATTGTTGAAATAAGTTAACTTTTACACCATATTCTAGTTGAATTATTGAAATAAATTAACTTTTACACCATATTCTAGTTGAATTATTGAAATAAATTAACTTTTACACCATATTCTAGTTGAATTATTGAAATAAATTAACTTTTACACCATATTCTAGTTTAATTATTGAAATAAATTAACTTTTACACCATATTCTAGTTGAATTATTGAAATAAATTAACTTTTACACCATATTCTCGTTGAATTGTTGAAATAAGTTAACTTTTACACCATATTCTAGTTGAATTATTGAAATAAATTAACTTTTACACCATATTCTAGTTGAATTATTGAAATAAATTAACTTTTACACCATATTCTCGTTGAATTATTGAAATATATTAACTTTTATACCATATTCTTCACCTGTATCTATATTCTACATCTGGGCTGATGTGGACGTACGTAGCATAGGAGGCTATTTCAGTTGCTAGTATGGTTGGCTGTCTGTACAGTCATGCAAGTTTAATGCTATTAAAGCACTTTAAACTTGAAATCAAAGCATTTAGTTTTTTCATATATAATAAACACATTTCTATGCAGTTTAGAAGTTTTGGGGCTTTTTTTTGGCTCCTGCGCTGCTGAAATCGGGGCGTCCCTTATTTCTATTTCTGAAAGGTTTTCAGCCCTAATGCTAGCTGAGCTGATGCGCATGCACGTACCTTGCACGATGACATCATCATCTACGTATATCACTCTCTTGTGGCTGATGTCCAGCAGGGGAAGGTAAAGGCGGACAAAGTTGAGCTGCAAGACAAAGTAACGTCCGCCTCAGAAACAGAGTCCGTGTGGACTTGAGAGCTAGCTCAGAGGTTTGGGTTCTGGAAACTCACTGGATGTAAGAGATCCGGTCGAGAGGAGTCCGGCTTCACCTTTCCTTGCAGAACCATGGGGTTAAATTCCAGTATCTTATACTGGATCCCCTTCAGTTTGGTCTTCTCTATGTACCTCCTGGACAAAAACAAGTCACATGGAACCAGATATGAAATTCTCATCGCAGGCAGTAAAACTGGAATGTCAGGCGTTCCTGTATCTGATGACACTACATATATATAAAACTTATTTAATAATTAAGTTGGGTTAACAAGGAGTGTGAGAATCAAATAAAATAGGGAAAAATTGTATATTATACTTGCTTAAGATATGTTTAGATATTTATGTGGATATTTATGTAGTATATATTATCTGTTGAGAGGGATAGTTATAACTAAACTGCAGTTGCACTTTCTTTCAGTGTACAAGCACCAAAGCGTCTGATGCAGAGAGTCAGGTTAAACATGCACAAACAGAAAAATGGATGTTTTAGAAATTAAAAAACTCAACCTTGTAAGTCTGACAGCGTCACGAAGAGTTACAATGTAGAAGAAAACACTGGCTCCTGTGTTGCTGATGATGCTGTTGATGGTTGCCATGGTTGCACCCATGCGCTCCTCCGATGCACAGATGACGACGGAGACCACATCGTCTGCCGGGGACTGGACCGCAGGGAGACGTCGTCCTGCACCACCCGAGCTCTTCCTGTGACCTGAAGGAGACCCAACTTCAGACTGAGTTGTTCAAAGTATTTTGTGATGAACCGACTAGTTGAGTGTCACGTGAGACTCTTTACATGCAGTTAAGTGTAAATGTTTGCATCCTCTTACTTATGCCATGTTATATTGAGTAAAAACATACTAAATCTGATAATTGTGGGTCCAGGTATCATAGCAAATGCAACCTCAGATATACAAATATCCAGTACTCGAGTTGTAAAATAAAATCAGGGGGGATGGTGGATTTGATCATATGGGGACAGATAATTTGTGCTGATTACAAATAATATAATATATTACAAATAATAGCAGTGACCAAAACAGCTGCAGAAATACTGCAGGAATGACATAGCAGCAGTTAAATGCAGCCTTCTGTAAGCTTTAAATATCCACTGGGCTTACATCAAATACATCAAAACACAACAATAAAAAACACTTTTCTGAACTTATCAATATGACTCTGTCCTTCACAGGATAAGTAAAATGGATCACTGCAAAAACTCTAAATCTTAACAAGAATATTTGTCTTATTTCTAGTTCAAATGTCTCATTTTAGTAAAAAAAATCTCATTACACTTAAAACAAGACTCATCACTGGAAAAAACAACAATTTTCACCTGTTTCAAGTAGATTTTCACTTGAAATAAGTAGAAAAATCTGCCAGTGGAACAAGACTGTTTTGCTTGTAATAAGAAGATAAATCTTGTCCCACTGGCAGATTTTTCTACTTATTTCAAGTGAAAATTTACTTGAAACAGGTGAAAATTGTCAAATAAGTTATTTTTCTGGTGTTATTTTTCTGGTGATGACTCTAAATGTTGAAATAGCAGTAAAACCACATTCATTGATGAAATGACATAAGGGATGGAAAGGAGGGATGGCAGTTTTACAGGGGGGGATGATTTGGACCGTTTTTATTTCAGGGGGGGATGATTTGGACCGTTTTTATTTCAGGAGGGATGATTTGGACCGTTTTTATTTCAGGGGGGATGATTTGGACCGTTTTTATTTCAGGGGGGATGATTTGGACTGTTTTTATTTCAGGGGGGATGATTTGGACCGTTTTTATTTCAGGGGGGATGATTTGGACCGTTTTTATTTCAGGGGGGATGCCATCCCCCCTCATCCCCCTCAACTCCAGTACTGCCGCTGAAATCACACAGATGTGTGCAGGAAAGATTGGTGGTGAAGGCGACAGAGCGACGTACCCCGACTAGGCCGAGGGGACGGTCTGAGCAGCGTGCTGTACAGAACCAACGACACCAGCAGAACCAGCAGCACCACCAGGACCCGGTTAACTGGAACACGGACAAACATGTGCAGGAAAGCATTATAAAACCAAATCAAGTAACCCGGGCCAAGAACAATCGGGCGGTTCAAAATGCTAACATTCGGCTTTAATTAAAGTTATTTTTCTGACAGTTTACAGTGGTAATGTTTCATTTCTCTTTGTAGATTACCCAGGTAGTTATTCATTGATTATTAATTATTACTGTTATGATTATTATTATGATTATGATTATGATTATTATTATTATTATTATTATTATTATTACTACTTAGTGTTGGTGGGAACTAGCTTTTTTCTTGCAAAGGTCTTTAAACTTATGGCAGCTTTTTAACCTCATGACACAAAATAATATTATGTTTTAAATATGATCATATAAGCATTGTTTTGAATAATTTTCCGTGGATTGACTGATTAAATCTTGTGCAGATTTCCATCCCAAAGGCAGCAGATGGATGTTAATTCAGCATCTGTACAACAGACCAGAGAATAATAACAGCCATCTGTAAACGGTTACAGCTCTCTGTTTTATCTTTTTTCTGGCCACCCCTCTAAGTACCATGACTTATGGGAACTGGTAGAAGTCCCAAAGCACATTTCTCCTACCAGGGTTTCAAACACATAGTGACACCTTTGCATATAAATCTCAGCTGGTTAATGGTAAGAGAAAGACTACTTTATTCTTTATTAATACTTGTAAGAAATGTACCCATATCAAAAACCCTGCAAGTTTTATACAAAGAATTATGTTAGAGTTCAGAAAATCATATACAGCAAAAGACGTGCTCTCAGAGGGAACTTTACTGCCAAAAATAAAGACAAACTCAAAAGAATTCAAATTGTTAGTAAAGGAACATCTCTTGAATAGATACATATAAAACGTATTTAATTATTATTAAATTAAATTAATAAATAATGTAGACAGTATATGGGTATGTGTGTATATATGTATGTATATGTATATATATGTATATACTGTATGTATATTACAGGACTGTCTCAGAAAATTAGAATATTGTGATTTTCTGTAATGCAATTACAAAAACAAAAATGTCATCCATTCTGGATTCATTACAAATCAACTGAAATATTGCAAGCCTTTTATTATTTTAATATTGCTGATCATGGCTTACAGCTTAAGAAAACTCAAATATCCTATCTCAAAAAATTTGAATATTCTGGGAATCTTAATCTTAAACTGTAAACCATAATCAGCAATATTAAAATAATAAAAGGCTTGCAATATTTCAGTTGATTTGTAATGAATCCAGAATGTATGACTTTTTTTGTTTTTTTTAATTGCATTACAGAAAATAAAGAACTTTATCACAATATTCTAATTTTCTGAGACAGTCCTGTAGATTTAGATATAATATAAATAAATGAATATTTATTCAAAATGGTTATTGGTGCAAACTATGACAACTATACATTGTTTGAATTTGTTGATGTTATAAAATGTATGAATATGTATTGTTTTTATATCTAAATGTTAAACGGAATGACTTTTTATTTTTTCTTTATTTTCTGTTTTTCCTTTCTTTTTAAAATGCTACCTCTTAAGGTTTGCATTTAATTTTTTGTTGTAATGTTCTGTTTATTATGTGTCGGACCCCAGGAAGAATAGCTGCAGTTTAGCTGGAGCTGATGGGGATCCACATAAAAACTATAAAACTATAAACCTTTGGATGTAACTCATATTCTGCATAACGAGCATCCAGTTGTAAGTTTGAAATACTTTGAGTTTTTGATGACGTCTAATAAACCAGATGTTAAATTTTAAAAAGAAGCGTCTCCGTCCACGAGTCTGCTGGTCCTTGAACATTTAGACAATGTCCAAGGAAGAGGAACGGTTCAAGAATACATTTGTGCAGCTTCAGGTTTGTTTGAAGAGCCTCTTGGTAATCCACTACACTAATGGGAAAGTCCTTTCTACTAAACAAATGGCACTTTTCCACCAGCACCTACTCAGCTCTACTCATCTCAACTGGGCCTGGTTTCTTTTCCATAACAATTCAGCACCTGGAGCAGAAGTAGGAGGTTGGAGAAGCTGCTGTGACGTATTTGATTGTGTGATCTAAAGGAAGAAGACAACAACACTAAAGATGTAGAACCTGGAGGAGATGATAGATGTGCTGCTGGGTCTGTGACTTGTGTTTGATATCAAGTTAAAAAATGAGAGTGAGAGAAGCTTCAAACGGCAAAGGCTTTTTAATTTTTTTAGTTTGTCTCTGTGCTGCTGAAAAGTCAGCTGGAGCCGTGAGCAGCTATGAAGAGACAGAGCTCCTGGTAGATCTGGTCGTTCCTTATCTCCGTCTAGATCTTTTTAATTCTCTCCTCAGCACCAGGTTTATGAACACCTGCACCTCAGAGTTGGATCATGAAACAGACTTTTGCTGCCGTTGCTGGTTGAATAAAATGAACCAGAATCCGTCAGAGTCTCTTTCTCTGATTTCCTCCTCCTGACTCAGACGTCTGACTCCAACCCCCCGACCAATCGGTGTCCTGTAGTGTGATGATGTCAGATACAGCCCACTCAGCAGCTTAGAACCTCGGCAGAATAGTTACAGAAAAGTATCTATTCGGCACGTTAGACCCCTAGTGGGAAAGAACCAAACTGAGTGGAGTCGAGCTGAGTAGGTTCTAGTGGAGAAGCGCCAAAAAGCTCCATGATTGAGAGAGAAGCTGAGTAGAACTTGGTGATGCAGCAGGACATTGACCATAAACATGGAAAGAAATCCAGTTTTTGGAGTGGCCGTGCTTCCGTCCAGGCCGAACCCCAGCAGGCTGCTGGGGATGGACACCAGACGCCCTACACATGTCGGAGCTGGAGCACTTCTGGAGAGACAGGGGAACCAACCAGCTGATGCCACGGGCTCCACTAAACCAGGAGTCGGCAACCCGCGGCTCTTTAGCGCCGCCCTAGTGGCTCCTGGAGCTTTTTCAAAAATGTTTGACCTTTTTTTCTTCTTTTTTTTTCCTTTTTTCTTCTTTTTTTTTTCCTTTTTTCTTCTTTTTTTTCCTTTTTTTTCTCTTTTTTTCTTCCTTTTTCCTTTCCTTTTTAATCTAGACATTTCAACTTTTTTCTCGACATTTCGACTTTTTTCTCAAAATTTTGACTTTTTTCTCGACATTTCGACTTTTTTCTCAAAATTTTGACTTTTTTCTCCACATTTTGACTTTTTTCTCAAAATTTTGACTTTTTCTCAACATTTCGACTTTTTTCTCAAAATTTTGACTTTTTCTCAACATTTCGACTTTTTCTCAACATTTCGACTTTTTTCTCAACATTTCTAATTTTTTCTCAGCATTTCAACTTTTTTCTCAAGATTGTACTTCAACATTAATCTCGACATTTCAACTTTTTTCTCGAAATTTCGACTTTTTTCTCGAAATTTTGACTTTTTTCCTCAACATTTCAACTTTTTTCTCCTCGACATTTCGACTTTTTTCTCAAAGTTTTGACTATTTCCTCGACATTTCAACTTTTTTCTCAAAATTTCAACTTTTTTCTCAAAATTTCGACTTTTTTCTTGACATTTCGACTTTTTTCTCAAAATTTTGACTTTTTTCTCCACATTTTGACTTTTTTCTCAAAATTTTGACTTTTTCTCAACATTTCGACTTTTTTCTCAACATTTCGACTTTTTTCTCAACATTTCAACTTTTTTCTCAAGATTGTACTTCAACATTAATCTCGACATTTCAACTTTTTTCTCGAAATTTTGACTTTTTTCTCGAAATTTTGACTTTTTTCTCAAAATTTTGACTTTTTCTCAACATTTCGACTTTTTTTTCAAAATTTGGACTTTTTCTCAACATTTCGACTTTTTTCTCGAGATTGTACTTCAACATTAATCTCGACATTTCGACTTTTTTCTCAAAATTTTGACTTTTTTCTCGACATTTCAACTTTTTTCTCAACATTTCAACTTTTTTCTCAAGATTGTACTTCAACATTAATCTCGACATTTCAACTTTTTTCTCAAAGTTTTGACTATTTCCTCGACATTTCAACTTTTTTCTCAAAATTTCAACTTTTTTCTCAAAATTTCGACTTTTTTCTTGACATTTCGACTTTTTTCTCAAAATTTTGACTTTTTTCTCCACATTTTGACTTTTTTCTCAAAATTTTGACTTTTTCTCAACATTTCGACTTTTTTCTCAACATTTCGACTTTTTTCTCAACATTTCAACTTTTTTCTCAAGATTGTACTTCAACATTAATCTCGACATTTCAACTTTTTTCTCGAAATTTTGACTTTTTTCTCGAAATTTTGACTTTTTTCTCAAAATTTTGACTTTTTCTCAACATTTCGACTTTTTTTTCAAAATTTTGACTTTTTCTCAACATTTTGACTTTTTTCTCGAGATTGTACTTCAACATTAATCTCGACATTTCGACTTTTTTCTCAACATTTCAACTTTTTTCTCAAGATTGTACTTCAACATTAATCTCGACATTTCAACTTTTTTCTCGAAATTTTGACTTTTTTCTCGAAATTTTGACTTTTTTCTCAAAATTTTGACTTTTTCTCAACATTTCGACTTTTTTTTCAAAATTTGGACTTTTTCTCAACATTTCGACTTTTTTCTCGAGATTGTACTTCAACATTAATCTCGACATTTCGACTTTTTTCTCAAAATTTTGACTTTTTTCTCGACATTTTGACTTTTTCTCAGAATTTTGACTTTTTCTCAACATTTTGATTTTTTTCTCAAAATTTCGACTTTTTTCTCAAAATTTTGACTTTTTCTCAACATTTCGACTTTTTTCTCCTCGACATTTCGACTTTTTTCTCAAAGTTTTGACTATTTCCTCGACATTTCAACTTTTTTCTCAAAATTTCAACTTTTTTCTCAAAATTTCGACTTTTTTCTTGACATTTCGACTTTTTTCTCAAAATTTTGACTTTTTTCTCCACATTTTGACTTTTTTCTCAAAATTTTGACTTTTTCTCAACATTTCGACTTTTTTCTCAACATTTCGACTTTTTTCTCAACATTTCAACTTTTTTCTCAAGATTGTACTTCAACATTAATCTCGACATTTCAACTTTTTTCTCGAAATTTTGACTTTTTTCTCGAAATTTTGACTTTTTTCTCAAAATTTTGACTTTTTCTCAACATTTCGACTTTTTTTTCAAAATTTTGACTTTTTCTCAACATTTCGACTTTTTTCTCGAGATTGTACTTCAACATTAATCTCGACATTTCGACTTTTTTCTCAAAATTTTGACTTTTTTCTCGACATTTCAACTTTTTTCTCAACATTTCAACTTTTTTCTCAAGATTGTACTTCAACATTAATCTCGACATTTCAACTTTTTTCTCAAAGTTTTGACTATTTCCTCGACATTTCAACTTTTTTCTCAAAATTTCAACTTTTTTCTCAAAATTTCGACTTTTTTCTTGACATTTCGACTTTTTTCTCAAAATTTTGACTTTTTTCTCCACATTTTGACTTTTTTCTCAAAATTTTGACTTTTTCTCAACATTTCGACTTTTTTCTCAACATTTCGACTTTTTTCTCAACATTTCAACTTTTTTCTCAAGATTGTACTTCAACATTAATCTCGACATTTCAACTTTTTTCTCGAAATTTTGACTTTTTTCTCGAAATTTTGACTTTTTTCTCAAAATTTTGACTTTTTCTCAACATTTCGACTTTTTTTTCAAAATTTTGACTTTTTCTCAACATTTTGACTTTTTTCTCGAGATTGTACTTCAACATTAATCTCGACATTTCGACTTTTTTCTCAACATTTCAACTTTTTTCTCAAGATTGTACTTCAACATTAATCTCGACATTTCAACTTTTTTCTCGAAATTTTGACTTTTTTCTCGAAATTTTGACTTTTTTCTCAAAATTTTGACTTTTTCTCAACATTTCGACTTTTTTTTCAAAATTTGGACTTTTTCTCAACATTTCGACTTTTTTCTCGAGATTGTACTTCAACATTAATCTCGACATTTCGACTTTTTTCTCAAAATTTTGACTTTTTTCTCGACATTTTGACTTTTTCTCAGAATTTTGACTTTTTCTCAACATTTTGATTTTTTTCTCAAAATTTCGACTTTTTTCTCAAAATTTTGACTTTTTCTCAACATTTCGACTTTTTTCTCAAGATTGTACTTCAACATTAATCTCGACATTTCAATTTTTTTCTCGAAATTTTGACTTTTTTCTCGAAATTTTGACTTTTTTCTCAACATTTCAACTTTTTTCTCAACATTTCGACTTTTTTCTCGAAATCTTGACTTTTTTCTCGAAATTTTGACTTGTTTCTCGAAATTTTGACTTTTTTCTCAACATTTCAACTTTTTTCTCAACATTTCAACTTGTTTCTCGACATTTCGACTTTTTTCTCGAAATTTTAACTTTTTTCTCAACATTTCAACTTTTTTCTCGACATTTCGACTTTTTTCTCAAAATTTTGACTATTTTCTCGACATTTCAACTTTTTTCTCAACATTTCAACTTTTTTCTCAACATTTCAACTTTTTTCTCGAAATTTTGACTTTTTTCTCGACATTTCAACTTTTTTCTCGACATTTCGACTTTTTTCTCGAAATCTTGACTTTTTTCTCGAAATTTTGACATTTTTCTCGACATTGCGACTTTTTTCTCGACATTTCGACTTTTTTCTCAAAATTTTGACTATTTCCTCGACATTTCAACTTTTTTCTTAACATTTCAACTTTTTTTTCTCAAAATTTTGACTTTTTTCTTGACATTTTGACTTTTTTCTTGAAATTTTGACTTTTTTCTCAACATTTTGACTATTTCCTCGACATTTCAACTTTTTCCTCGACATTTCGCCTTTCGCCATTTGCCTTCATTCTAAGGCTTATACAAGACTTTTCATTTTTTGCGGCTCCAGACATAGTTGTTTTTTGTGTTTTTGGTCCAATATGGCTCTAAAACATTTTGTGTTGCGACCGCTGCACCAGCTTCTTATCCAGTCCTGTTTAATGCTTGTGTTCAATAACACCACGGGGGATTAGGGATGACTGACTCTGACTGTTCACTCAGCAGACAGATACATGACATTAGAGTCTTTACAGCCTCATTCATCTGTTTACTCCACCCCCCCATTACACCCTGGTAACCTCTAAAGCCACATGTGCATTAGTTACAAACAGAACACAGACTCGTTACCTCATTCCTTCACATTCAATTACATGTCCAGTATAACGGCTTGATTATTTGAAATATGCTTCATTTGCACTTACTTTTTCTCAGGAGAGCCATATTTCATGTTTTCATTTAGTGACATCTGCAAACACTCTGCAAGAGAGAGAGAGATGGAGGATGTGAGGAGACATTCCTGGGCTGGGATTGGAACGTGTGAGGAGCTGAAGGAGTTCCCTCAGCAATGACTAGCACCCTTTTATTATTAGTATCAGGGCCAGGCAGGAGAAAAATAAAAACTATATTTTAGAGGAGAAAGATTTTTTTTTTCATTATGCACTTCGAAAAAAAAATGTGGAAATGTCGAGAAAAAAGTCGAAATGTCGAGAATAATGTTGAAGTACAATTTCGAGAAAAAGGTCAGACTTTCGAGAAAACAGTCGAAATGTCGAGAAAAAAGTCAAAATATTGAGAATAAAAGTCGAAATGTCGAGGAAATAGTCAAAAAATTCGAGAAAAAAGTCGAAATGTCGAGAAAAAAGTCGAAATGTCGAGAAAAAAGTCGAAATGTTGAGATTAATGTTGAAGTACAATCTCGAGAAAAAAGTCGAAATGTTGAGAAAAAAGTCGAAATGTCGAGAAAAAAGTCAAAATTTTGAGAAAAAAGTTGAAATGTCGAGAAAAAAGTCGAAATGTTGAGATTAATGTTGAAGTACAATCTCGAGAAAAAAGTCAAAATGTTGAGAAAATGTTCGACTTTATTCTCAAAATTGTATTTCAACATTAATCTCGACATTTCGACTTTTTTCTCGACATTTCCACTTTTTTCTCGAAGTGCACAATTAAAAAAATTCTTCCCCTCTCAAATATTTTTTCTCCTGCCCGGCCCTGATTCTCTTCCGTAGCTGACAGACTGAAGTAGAGGAAAGGAAATGTGAAAGTGAAAGTAAAGGTGGAGAAACAGTGTGGAGACGGAACTGCCCCCATTGGGATTGCTGTTAGTCTGATTGTCCTAGAATCTGAAGAACAGAGCCAATACTTGTGTTGTGATGAAAAGGCACAGCTTTTTTTCCGTAAAGACGGGACCTTGCAGGTTACAGGGCCTAGATACACAAGGAAGAGAGCTGCACAAACAGTAGACACTCAACCTGAGCTGAAATAAACCTGCATCCTCCAAGATATTCTTACCTCACACACATCCTACCTGCTTTTTTGTTGCACTGTTTTTCTTTCTTTTTTACGACGGAGTATTAGGGCCAAACTAAGACAAAAAAAAAGGAAATTACGAGAATAAAGTCATAATGTTGCAAGAATAAAGTCGTAATAGAATAAAGTCGTAATATTATGAGAATAAAGTCGTAATATGAGAATAAAGTCGTAATATTATGAGAATAAAGTCGTAATATGAGAATAAAGTCGTAATATTATGAGAATAAAGTCGTAATATTACGAGAATAAAGTCGTAACATTACGAGAATAAAGTTGTAACATTACGAGAAGTCGTAATATTATTAGAATATAATTTATGAGAACTCTAACAGGAAGAGCATCTTCTCCCTGTGTTAAAATGAGGAATATTGAGCATCTTGTGAAGTTATGTTTATATATTTATAATATATTTAATATTACGACTTTATTCTCGTAATATTACAACTTTATTCTCAAAATATTACGACTTTATTCTCAAAATATTACGACTTTATTCTCGTAATATTATGACTTTATTCTTGTAATTTTACGACTTTATTCTCATATTATTATGACTTTATTCTCGTAATTTCCTTTTTTTTTTTGTCTTAGTTTGGCCCTAATACTCCGTCGTACTTTCCTGTACTGTACTAGATTGTATTTTTCATTCCAATGTATATACTGTTTATATTTTGTAATTATATATTTTTTACTTTTATACCCTTTCCCTGCATGTGTGTGTTGAGTTTACTGCTGCTGCACAAAGAGAATTTCCCCATTGAGGGAGAAATAAAGGATAATCTAATGTATTCTTATCTTAGATATGAACATGTGGTGTGATGTTAACAAATAACGGGTATTTCACTAAACAGTAACTCTGAAATAAATGTCTCCAGGTGACCAGCCTTGAAAAGTGAACGGCTCCAATGAAACCACGACCGTTTGAGTTTTCTGGATCTGTCTGGTAAATCTGCAGTTTCCTAAAGAAAGTTAACGTCTCTGTAGCAGGAAGAGATGGATGGAAGTCCCGCTCATCGCTGCAGAAACAAAACCTCACTCTGGTTTTGGTTTGATTACATTGTCCATGAGCAGGGCTGGGGATCCATTCAAATGTCAAGAATCGATTCTTAAGATTCAGAATCGATTATCACGATTTGATTCGATCAGATTCGATTCTGATATTGATTTGGGTTAGTGTTATTAAAAATGTTTTTTGAGCTGTTGCATGAATGATATGACTGTAGTTCTGCAACATATTACTACTACTATTATATTGAGATTCAACAGCAAGTATTGCAGCTAATGATGCTGTAAGGACCAATCAGCTCCCAGAATGCTGATAGAACTGAAGAACAGAAACATCGTGGGTCAGAATTACCAAACAGATCCAGGGAGGAAACAGAGACGCATGAAATCAGTTTTACTTTTTACCTCATTCTGTTTTTATTTTTTCCATTTTCTTGTCTTTTTCGGTTTTAAGTTTTTGAGAATTTGGTTTTTTCACATCATATGCAAATATAACCCCAAGAACAGTATTTGAGTGCCCTGAAAAGCGCTATATAAATAAAATGTATTATTATTATTAAAGTAATGAAATATAGACAATTTATGCAATTATAACTGAAAACTTTAATGTTTTCATACATTTAAACATATTTAAAGGCAAAAACATGGCACTAGTTTGGTGTCCAACAAAACATTCCTTTTTTGGGCAAAAACAAAAAAAAACTAAAGTTGTAATGTAATGATGAAAAAAAAAAATCGATCTTTAGACACGAGTCGATTTTTAGGAATTAATATGAGAATCGGTTTAGAATCGGAAAATGGATTTTTTCAACACGGGCCTATCCATGAGTCCTAGAAAGTGCAGGTATTGGATCGTGAGAGTGTAAAATAAACCTTGATCATGATCAGATCTGACACTAAACCCGAGTGAACGGGTTTCACAGCTTCTACTGATCTCTGCGGAGCAACACCAGAGTGGAGGAATAATTCTACCTTCATCTCTGTCTGAGACGTCACTAAAACCCGATAAATCTGAGTCGCTGGAGGGATGACATGTTTTCAGACTCCAGCAAATCCCAAAAAATCAGACTTATGTCCCAAATAAAAGATAAACTGCACTGTACGTTAAAGAAAATGTAACACTGTTGTCACAACGTTGGATGTGAGAGAAAGAGAAAGAGAAAGACAAAGAGAAAGAAAGAAAGAAACAAACAAATCAACATTGTATGGTAGAAAAAATGACTAAGAGGTGAAGTTAAAAAGTAATGATTACTCAGAAAATCTTTTGCCAAAGACTTTTCAGTAAAAACAGCTTTATTATTTGTATTTTTTTTCCTTCCAAAGGAAAAAAAGAAAGAAAAGGTAAAGACTGGAGCATTTAGACACTAATGAGGAAGAACTAAATGGATAAAACAAGAAGTATAAAATCATAAAATGAGTATATAGTTGTATGTAAACGCTGACTGTCGTTCTTCCTAAAAGCTGTTCACTCAGCAGATTGATACATGACATTAGAGTCTTTATTAGAGTCTTTACAGCCTCATTTCATCTGTTTACTCCAACCCCCATTACTTCCTGGTAACTTTGAAAGGGATTGTGACATGAAAAACACATTTTTCTTGATTTTTGTGTTTTGTTGGGTGTCTTGACATCAATTACACCCAAAAAACAACGAACTTTTAACATTCAGTGTATTGTGTGCTTTCTGGGATTTTCCGCATAACTATGCAAAAACGGCGCATGTGGTTTGGTGGCGGATCGTTACGTAACGCCCCGCTAAATCACCGCCCCCTCCACCCAGCTCCGTGCCTCCTCTCCTCTCCAGCGCACCATAAAGGCTGATTTATGGTTCCGCGTTACACCGACGCAGAGCCTACGGCGTAGGGTTACGCGGCGACGCGCACCGTACGCTGAACCCTACGGCGTAGGCTCTGCGTCGATTTAACGCGGAACCATAAATCAGGCTTAACACGGAGCTGTTTAGAGCCTCTTTTGTTCTGATCACCGGAGGAAAACTGCTAAGAAGACCCGCGGCCACTGACTGGACTTAAGATAAGGGGACACTGCTGCTTGCATGCCTTTATTTTTATGATTGTTTGCTGTGGACTGTCTGCT
This sequence comes from Cololabis saira, assembly GCF_033807715.1. NCBI lineage: Eukaryota > Metazoa > Chordata > Actinopteri > Beloniformes > Belonidae > Cololabis > Cololabis saira. Next base: position 34,797,267 of record NC_084609.1, on the reverse strand, counting down.
TCGCCCTGCTGCTTTTCCGTGCATGCTTCGCCTGTCGCTCCCGGCTTAACTCTCCGACGCCGCTGTGAGTGTATTGCTCGCGGGGAGCTGCGGTCCCGGTCCTCTGGTCCCGGTTGGACTTCATCCCCGGGCTGTAGTCGCCCTGTCTGGGCTGTGTGTCGGTGTTTGTGGTTCGGTGTGCGCGCGTGTGTGTGGAGACGCCGGCAGAAGTGTGTAGCGGTTGGTTGGAGGAGGTTTGGAGGAGGAGCGGCGCAATGATTAACAGGAAAGGGGGGAAAGGAAGCGTTTTTCACGGCGCAAAAAAACACTGTAATAAAAAGCCAGGAATAGAGTACTAGAGTGAAGTTTTTCTTGTTACACTCTTTTAGACACATTTGAGGGATGTTGGCCAAGACTTTTAATAGTGTTAAAAGCATGTTAAAAATGATGTCACAATACCTTTAAAGCCAAAGCCAAAGATGTTTCAGTAAAACAGCTTCATTATTATTATTATTATTATTATTTTTCCTTCCAAAGGAAAAAAAAGAAAGAAAAGGTAAAGACTGGAGCATTTTAGAGCAGAGGTTTTAACTGGTTTTGTCCCAGTCCCACCATTAGAACCAAGAAGCAACTCAGAGACCAACTGCTTTTGGGAATGTTTGTTTTATTTTGCACCTTGATTTTAAATAAAAGTATGGGCCTATATAAGCTATTTATTAGCATCAGTGTCTATTTTTATTTGCACCTTTTGCTATAAAAAAACAACAAAAAAACAAAAAACAGTCAATGAAAAATGAACAATAGGAAGCCAAGAGGGCTTAAAATGTTACAAAGTTCACTCTCACTCATTTGACATAATTTGGATGGGTAAATTATTCACAAAAATGAATAGGAAATGGAAAATAAATTGAGTCTAAATAAATATATATTTTTGAAATCATTGTTTTTCCATTTACAATTTCACGGATCACCTGCAATACCGCCACGGACCACCAGAGGGCCGAGGACCACCGGTTGACAATCCCTGGTCTAGAGCAACTAATGAGGAAGAACTAAATGGATAAAACAAAAAGTATAAAATCATAAAATTAGCTGTATATATATATATATATATATATATATATATATATATATATATATATATATATATATATATATATATATATATATATATATATATATATATATATATATATATATCAATGTAAGAGCTGATCTAGTTTCATCTGAATTGCCAGCGTGACCTGACTTGCAATAAACTGAGATTTAAAGCCAGAAAACATTTGCCAACACATGTGCCTGTTTTTCCCCCCAAGTCTCCCACCTCTTCCTTCCTGCAGCCCAGGGCCGGGTCTGTGAGCCTTCCAGTCCGTGAAGCCGTTATATTTCTGCACAAATGACTGACAAAAACACACATCTCATCATTCCCACATCTCAAAGCCGTAGTTTTTCCTGTGGCAGCTCTGTAATCAGGTGTTAGAGAGCAACAAGGCTCCAACTCCAGCACAAAACAGACCATTTTACAGCTGACTCCACTTTTTTGTGTCTACATTTTCATAGCACTCTTGAAACTGAAGGTTTCAGCAGCAGCAGTTGAAATGAAACAGGATGTGCAGTCTGCAGCAGCGTGCACCTTTCCAGTCGTGTTCTGCTGTTTGGAGCATCTCCAAACATCTGGAAGTGACTCGCTGCAGAGAATCCTCCAGAGAACAAAGACACTTGTGTTGCACAACTATCAATTATCCTGCAATGGTGTCATCGTAAATACTGTGTCCATTACATTTACATTCACATTAGGCCGGATTTATTATCACAGCTGAGCAGCATTACAGAGTAAATATCAGATCAAGTCTACTGTAAATCATTATACAATCATGTACAAGTTAGTACTCCTTGTTTTAACCATATTTATAACCATATTTGTAAAAGAAAAACATATAAAGATCTCCAGAATCCTAGTATATCTTAGCATTAGGCAAATATAACCTCAAATGCACAACATTGTATTTTTTTTACTGATATTTATTTGAAAAAACAAAAGAAAAAGAATCAAAATGAACTGAAAACCATGTGGGCAATTCTACGTCCCTCCAGATTCAGTAGCTTTTAGATTGACCCTTGACAACAATACAGGACTGTCTCAGAAAATTAGAATATTGTGATTTTCTGTAATGCAATTAGAAAAACAAAAATGTCATACATTCTGGATTCATTACAAATCAACTGAAATATTGCAAGCCTTTTATTATTTTAATATTGCTGATCATGGTTTACAGTTTAAGAAAACTCAAATATCTTATCTCAAAAAATTAGAATATTCTGGGAATCTTAATCTTAAACTGTAAGCCATAATCAGCAATATTAAAATAATAAAAGCCTTGCAATATTTCAGTTGATTTATAATGAATCCAGAATGTATGACATTTTAGTTTTTGTAATTGCATTAAAGAAAATAAGGAACTTTATCACAATATTCTAATTTTCTGAGACAGTCCTGTAGTGTATTTTGGTCATTGGAGAAGTGAAATGCAAATACAAGTTGAATTGGATGGCAGCGATATTGAAAGCGTAAACGAAATCAGATTTCTTGGAGTAATAATCAATCAATAATCAAATTAGCTGGAAATCTCATATTAAGCATGTACAAAACAAAGTTTCAAAGAGCATTGCAGTACTTTAACAGAGCAGAACAGGTTTTGGATCACAGGGCCTTCACATTCTTTACTGCTCACTAGTTCTTCCATATTTCACTTACTGTGCAGAAATGTGGGGCAATAACTATAAAACCAGGTTACACTCATTACTCGTACTTCAAAAGAGAGAAATACGATACATTCATAAGGCTGCATATGGAGATCACACTAACTCACTATTCTTACAGTCTAAAGTATTAAAACTCATGGATTTAGCTCAGGGGTCGGCAACCCGCGGCTCTTTAGCGCCGCCCTAGTGGCTCCTGGAGCTTTTCAAAAATGTTTGACCTTTTTTTCCCTTTTTTTCTTCTTTTTTTTTCTTTTTTTCCTTTTTTTCTTCTTTTTTCTTTTGTTCTTCATTTTTCTTTTTCTTCCTTTTTTCTCTTTTTTTCCTTTTTCTTCTCTTTGTTTCTTCTTTCTTTTCCTTTTTTTTCTTTTTTTCCTTTTTTCTCTTTTTTTCTTCCTTTTTATTTTCCTTTTTTAATCTCGGCATTTCGACCTTTTTTCTCAATATTTCAACTTTTTTCTCGAGATTGTACTTCAACATTAATCTCGACATTTCGACTTTTTTCTTGAAATTTTGACTATTTCCTCGAAATTTCAACTTTTTTCTCAACATTCCGACTTTTTACTCGACATTTCAACTTTTTTCCCGACATTTCGACTTTTTTCTCGAAGTGCATAATGAAAAATAAAATCTTCCCCCAGTTCTAACTAATATAGAAACATGCAGCATGTGTTGTCTTCATTCTAATTCTGATACAAGACTTTTCATTTTTTGCGGCTCCAGACATATTAGTTTTTTGTGTTTTTGGTCCAATATGGATCTAAAACATTTTGGGTTGCTGACCCTTGATCTAGTGGCATTTCAATCTGCACCAGTAATGTTTAAAGCAAAAAATAATTCGCTACCGGATAAACATTCAGAAATGATTCACTGGGAGGTAAGGGGGTTAGAATTTAAGGGGAAACCTAAACTTCAAATCTTTTTTGTGTATCAGTTTGTGGAATTAAACTGTGGAATGGTTTGAATTTGGAGTTAAAAGAATGTACAAACATGAAACAATTTACAAAGAAATATAAAGAAATGGTTTATTTGAGGTATAAAAGTGAAGACTTTCATCTCTGGAAAGCGTCTAGAGACAACTTTGGTTGTATTAGACGCTATATAAATAAAATAAAATTGAATTGAATTGAAGACTGTGTTTAAAGATCAGCAAATGTGTTTGTTCTGCTATTCTGTCATGTCTTTGTATGTTTATATACTTAGATATACTGTACATATTATATTTATATCATAGTTATATTATATTTATGATAGAGCTTACATCTTGTATTAAACAGGTTATTTTTGTAAAAATGATATGTATTTATACAAATTAGTGTATTAGTGACATATAATGTATGTTTAGTTGTGGAAAGGGGGTGGGATTAAATAAGTTTATTCTTCCTCCCACTCCTTTTCCAACATGTAACTTGAAATATGTGTTTTGATGTTGGTTTTTTTCTTTATGTGGTGGAATTTGTTTTCTTGTCTTTGTTCGAAATAAACAAAAATGAACAAAGGAAACATGAGAAGTCATTTCTTTAGTGACTTTAGCCGCCTAACATACAGTATTCTGGAGGAACGTTGGTGCATTCACCCTGACAACACTCCTGCACTAAGCTGGTTGTGTTGTTGTGTCAACTTTGAAGAGGTTGTTCCAAAACTTGGATTTTCTCGTCTGGTATTTTCAGTTTGGAGCTCAGAGGTGTTTCTGCTGGAATAATGTGTTTGCTTTTCTCCAAACCTCCCGACCAAACAACTGCACTTAAGTCTAATTGCTCCATGATTCTTGTGGTTTTTTCCAGATGCAGTTTTGGAAAAACTTCCATGTTCTTTCCGACAGAAAACACTTTCTCCTTGTGTGTTTTACTTGTTTGGTTTCATTCTAATTGTAATTGTCTCATGGACTTATGTATGTATATATACAGGACTGTGTCAGAAAATTAGAATATTGTGATAAAGTTCTTTATTTTCTGTAATGCAATTAAAAAAACAAAAATGTCATACATTCTGGATTCATTACAAATCAACTGAAATATTGCAAGGCTTTTATTATTTTAATATTGCTGATTATGGTTTACAGTTTAAGATTAAGATTCCCAGAATATTCTAATTTTTTGAGATAGGATATTTGAGTTTTCTTAAGCTGTAAACCATGATCAGCAATATTAAAATAATAAAAGGCTTGCAATATTTCAGTTGATTTGGAATGAATCCAGAATGTATGACATTTTTGCATTACAGAAAATAAAGGACTTTATCACAATATTCTAATTTTCTGAGACAGTCCTGTACATACAATTTAAAATAAGTGAAAGGTGCAGCAGTATGAGGTAGACATGATTATAGAAAGGTGCATTGTCACAGCATATAATTGTGGTTATTATTATTATTATTATTGAACAGTGATTGATTATTCTGAGACTTGAAATACCCGAATCCTTCAGTCCAGCAAACTACTGAACATCTGCTTTAGAGCTGCGTAACATCTGCTGAACATCAGCTCATCCAAGGCTTATGCATGGCTGCCACTCACCTTTCTAAATCCTATGGTTATGAGGTACTTAGTCTGGAACACCTGATCTCTTTTTCTCTTCTTTTTGCCTTCATTTTTGTCAAAGAAATACATAAATAAAGTTACATGTGGTCATAAATCTGAGGTTGCATTTGCTTAAAAAGTGGTATCGCCATGATCAGATCCAAAGATCCAAAAAAAAGTCTGCAAATCTTAGAAAGAAATAAAAAGAAAAAAGTCCAAATATACTGGCGTAACAAGTGAGACAATATTTATTCCATTTAATTTACAGGAAATGGACAGGTCATCGGGGAAACTCGTGTGTAAAGTTTCTCAAATGATGTCATACTGTTCAAGTTCAAGTTGACTTTATTAATGTGCCATGCAGCCTGCTCTTGCAGACTTTTTTGCTCGTTGTAAAAGTTAAACGGTGCGCCTTTTTGAGATGGAGAACAAAAACTTCTCGTTTTGGGAAGAAAAAAATGAATGTTCCCAAAAATGTAGACATGTATCTGTCTGAAAGTGCAATCCTTTTACATTTGCAGAGTTGAACACAAAGTGATGATGTAACACGTCACTCCTGCACTGATATGTAAACCAGTGTCCCCAGGTACAAACTAAAGCAGACAGTTGTTAAAGATCTGAAATGTACTTACCAGAAACGGGCTGGGGATCATGGTCAGTGGATCCTGGAGTTCATGATCAGACCTCCGAGGAGTGACTCCCCTCTCTTCACCTCTCCCAGTCCTCCCCTCCTCCCTCATCCCTCCTCCAGATGGAACAGCTTGTTCGCTGGTGCTCTTATGACTTTCAGCCAAAAAAGCTGGACTTTCTCTTCTTTTTTTTTTCCATTTTCTGCCTCTGAACCACAACAGTGATGAATAGAAACTGCTTTGTGCTGTGCTATGTTACATATGTGCTGTCACAAGCATTATCAACTCCAATTTCTTCAGCCACAGTGTGAAAGAAAAAAAAAAACCCATTCTGATACAGTTCTATATTAAAAGTTGTATATTATGATATAAGTTGTATATTATGATATATCACTAGAGTGACATGTGTTACAGGGAAAATGAGTCATACATTAACACAAAATTTGTGATTTGAAAAGAAAAAGTTTGAGGTCTTTCAGGGAGATAGTAGTTAGTGCCGTTAGGCCACAGAAAACTACAGCTCCCATAATCCCTAGCGTGGGAAGGACAACATATTTTAGCCCGTGGTTATGTTTCCTTAATCGTAGACTAGACGTGGTTATTTACTTTTACAGAATGATATATATGTGCGTGTGTTGAATGCTATAGAGTATGTTACATACATATGAAAGTTATTTCGTTAATTTCACAGAAAATAGCTATTTGAAAATAAATGTTTTATTGTATTCTTGAGTATGGCACCGCAGGGTTAGGTTATGTTTGGCCATTCATTTTCTTTCCCCTAATCCGGTGTTCTGCCAATTTATGCTGCTTTGCCAAAAAATGCTCCATAATGGCTTTCTACCTTTAGAGCTACAATTTTACTTTGTTTTACTCCCTAAACCACTTATTTTCCCCCCCAAGTGGTCCTTGTCTCTTGCCAGGCCGTCATTGTAAATAAGAATGTGTTATTAACGACCTGCCTGGTTAAATAAAGGCGAATGACTGAATGAATATCAAATAAACCGATAGAATTGTTGTTTTTTTTTCTCTTTATCGTATTATGTTCACAAAGTGTAATGCGATTCATGTCATGGGTAGTGTATTTTGAAGGATCAAATACTCAACATCCCATATTATCAATTTAGCGTGGCAATCAAACTTTGAAAATTGACTGTGCGCATGCGCAGAGACACCAAGTAGCATTTCTCGGCAGGGAGCAGAAATTGGCGGAACACCTACCGCTTTCTGTGGGTAAACACTCCTGTTTAGCCTGTTTAACACATTTGAGTAACTTTTTTTTATTTAATTTTGACTGTTAAATCCCTTACTGTTGCAGCTATTAGTGTTGTACATGTAACCGGCATGGATGAGAGGAGGTTTAAACTGCTGGCTAAGCTGAGCCAGGAGGGACGGCTGTCCTGCCTGGAGCAGCAGCTGCGGAGCGGCGGCTCTGCCGCGGCGGCGCGCACCGCGCGCTCCCGCCGCTCGGGAGACTCGCTGCTGCACTATGCGGCCCGGCACGGACACGCGCACGTCGCAAAGTACCTAATAAAGCAGCTAGGCGTGGATGTGGAGGTGCACAATAAGGACTACAAGAGGCCGCTGCACGAAGCCGCCTCCATGGGACACGCAGACTGCGTGAGCTGCCTGCTGAGGGCGGGAGCCGCGGTGGACAGCCTGAAGGCGGCGGACTGGTAAGACGTGTGTTCCCATAGACATCCGTATCCGCCCCATGGAGCTGCTGCGATACGTCAACGACGCCGCCATATTGGATGTGGCAAGACTGACCTGTAAATACAAGCTGTAATACAAGTACATGGATTTATTTTCATAAAGCGCCTTTCTACAAAGAAATGTACGTTTTACGTCTCATTTATTCATTCACACACGCACTAATATACTCGGGAAACAGTTAGGCACCAAATATAATATATTTAATTTTCTCAGATGGCAAAAATAAGAACTTTATTGATCCCACATAGGAGTAATTCATGTTATATCAGCTATAGAGAACAAGGTAGTGCCGAAAAACAATATATATCCCCTTCACAAAAATAGAGAAACATATTTTCTCATCAACGAAACAAATTAAAAACAATTCAAATAACAAAATAACATATTTGAATCATTTTTCAGATTTTTTCAGTTATTTTATTGTCTGAAAAATGGTTCAAATGTGTAATTTTGTTATTTGAAATTTTTTTAATTTGTTTTGTTGATGAGAAAATATGTTTCTCTATTTTTCTTATTTTTGTGAGGGGGGGTATATTGTTTCTCGGCTGATATAACATGAATTACTCCTATGCGGGATCAATAAAGTTCTTATTTTTGCCATCTGAGAAAATTAAATATATTATATTTGGTGCCTAACTGTTTCCAAGTATATTAGTGCGTGAGTGAATGAATAAATGAGACGTAAAACGTACATTTCTTTGTAGAAAGGCGCTTTATGAAAATAAGTCCATTCACTTGTATTAGTTTACAGCGCAGTCTTGAACATCCAATATGGCGGCGACGTTGACGTATCACAGCCAGGCCCCCAGTCTCGCGCTCAGCAGGCACGCCGATTTTTTCCAGTGGCCAGCCGCGGTACTGCAACAAAAAATCCCATGGGGCCCAGAAAGCTTTTTTCCCATAGACCGCAATAGTAAAAGAGAAGCCTCTAAAACTGTTCACAGGACACCTCCAGCTGTAATCACCACCAATTACTAATCTTTGTATTCTATATTTTTAAGTCATGGACTTTATATCCGTCAAAAATGTTTTATAACGGCCAGAAAAGTCAAAGAAAAGTCTCTTTCTGGGCGTGACGTCACGGCTGTGCCGTGCACTCGCAAAGCGCGGTCGTGTGTGTCTCGGGGACGAGGATGGCTGAAACTAAGCCGTTCGGCGGAATAATCACTCAGAAACACATTGCATTGCCAATTTGCACCAAACAGAAATGTTTAATAGCAAGAATAATAATGGTTTGTCATTCTTGTACTTAAACATTTCCGTTGTAGCCAACGGTGGTTTGTGAAAATAAGATATCAGGCAGGAATAACACAAGTCTAAGACCCTGTCCACACGTAGCCGGGTATTTTTAAAAACGAATATTTCCCCCCCTCCGTTTATAAAAACATTTGCATCCACACATAACCGAAGATCTGCGTTTTCGGCCACATTCATAAGCATTCTAATGATCCTGTAGATCATCTGCGGCTCCGCGGAGGCGCAGATGTGGGTGTTTCCACTGAGATCCTCCTGCACACACACACCTAACGCACTTCAAATATGTATTCTTCTGTTGCTCTTTCATTTGGAGGCAGCGCCCTGCACGGGACTAAATGAGGGTCAATATTAACAAAATGAGCTTGTGGCGTGAGATCCCCACCTCACAATAAAACTGACCTCCATCAGGTTTGAGCAAACGTGCAGGGAGAGAGATGTCTCGTAGTTGTTGCGACGGTGCCGTGGAGTTTTAGATGTCATGTGTTTAACATCATCTTAACCCTTAATCCTCAGCTTATTTTATGACAGTGCTCCCGGGGAAGCTGCACCTCCGCAGCTCCGCGGGCACTGCGAAGCCGGGCAGTGCCCGCAGGGCAGTGGGCAGTGGGCAGTCCGCGGCTCCGCGGCTCCTACGCCGTAGGGTGCGCGGAGCCGCGGAGCCTACGGCGTAGCCTCTGTGTAACGCAGTAAATTAACCACATTTAAACATAATACTTGACAAAACTTGTAATACAAAAAATATTTGTCTTAATGTAAGTAATAAACTTGGGAAGTTTCATGGTGATACCTGCTATTTACATTTTTATCCTATTTTAGCCTATTAACCTGGGGTGTCTCATCTTAAATAAAAATGACTCGTTTTATCTTTAATTAAAAAAAACACACAAATGAACCATGTATAGTCTATAACCATGACTTTGAGAACAGCATCGGTTGATTTGCCCTATAAATCCCTAATTTCATTGTGTACATCTATCATTACCGGTCTGAAGGACTCATGAGCGCGCAGCGCTTGTCCAGAGCGCGCAGCGCTCGTTCTCATTGCCCCGGGGCATGATGGGAGGCCCCAGAGCATCATGGGAGGTGACTCAACTGCGCATGCTCTATGGGCCCGTGTACCAGGAAGTAAACCAGGAAGTCAGAAATTTTTTCGGCGGATGCGCTGGGTGAGGAAACTCCATTGAAATGAATGGGCGGCCATTTTCGATCCGGTATCCAGTTATATAATACATCCATGATCACAGCAGCGGACAAGAACACTCGATGCGGCGTCTACGCATGTGGAGAAGAGGGCGCTCAGCGTGACGTGTCGCTTTAAGACCCAACCACAGGCCTTGCCCGTCGGTCCCTTCGATAGCTCAGTTGGTAGAGCGGAGGACTGTAGAGGCTGCAGCTGAAATCCTTAGGTCGCTGGTTCAAATCCGGCTCGAAGGAGACAACATTTTAGCCGTATACAATTTTGATTAATTAAGGGTGTTTCTTTTAACTGATACAACGATTGTACATTTCCAGTCATTCTTCTTTTCAAAACCTGAACTCGAATAGTGAAATAAATCCCTCTACCGATATAATACTACTGACTTAGACCAGTTTAAACAGACCTGTATCCATCCCTCTGGGAAGAGCCAGAGTTGCAGACAGAAATTTTATTTCAAACATAAAACAAAACAATAATAATAAATAAATAAGAAAACAAAATACAAAAATATAAATAAAAACATGCATCCATCATTATTAACATGCACGAAAAGGAGTAGGACCTACCCCCTAAACTCTATATCATTATAATCAAAATTAATTTAATTTCTATACAAAAAAACAAAAGATATCTACAGGACTGTCTCAGAAAATTAGAATATTGTGATAAAGTTCTTTATTTTCTGTAATGCAATTTACATACATTCTGGATTCATTACAAATCAACTGAAATATTGCAAGCCTTTTATTATTTGAATATTGCTGATTATGGTTTACAGTTTAAGATTAAGATTCCCAGAATATTCTAATATTTTGAGATAGGATATTTGAATTTTCTTAAACTGTAAACCATGATCAGCAATATTAAAATAATAAAAGGCTTGCAATATTTCAGTTGATTTGTAATGAATCCAGAATGTATGACATTTTAGTTTTTGTAATTGCATTACAGAAAATCGCAATATTCTAATTTTCTGAGACAGTCCTGTATGTTGTCAAGGGTCAATCTAAAAGCTACTGAATCTGGAGGGATGTAGAATTGCCCACATGGTTTTCAGTTCATTTTGATTATTTTTCTTTTGTTTTTTCAAATAAATAACTGTAGGTAGATGGATGGATGGATGGATGGATGGATGGATAGATCCATCCATCCATCCATCCATCCAGACTGGGCTCTGGCTGCTCTCTGATCCTCTCTATCTGCTGATCTCCTCCAGGACTCCTCTGATGATGGCCTGCACCCGGAACAACCTGGCTGTGGTCCAGGAGCTGCTGGTCCACGGGGCCAGCCCCACGCTGAGGAACAAGGACGGCTGGAACTGCTTCCACATCGCCTGCAGGGAGGGCCACCCGGCCGTGGTGGAGCACCTGCTGCTGGCCCAGCCGGACGTCTGGAGGACGGAGGGCAAGACACGCAGGACCCCCCTGCACACTGCAGGTGGAGCAGCTGCACATGCACACCTTCAACATGTGGAAGGAGAATAAGATGGGTGGTTGACCTTCAAAATGTTGCAGACATATACACACGTGGCTGACTAAAACTGTATCAGGCAGATTACTGATGCTGTTTGTCCCCCAGCGATGCACGGCTGCCAGGAGGTGGTGAGGATCCTGCTGCACAGGTACGCTCACATGTTGAACGCAGAGATCTTGTGTTAAAAGTTGTCCTGTGGTATCTGGTAACAAGTATGCAGAACAATTCTGCTCTCATCACCTGTCATCAGTATTGATTTATTCCTCCCCAGGTGTGACTACTCCCCGGACAGCCGGGACAGCTGTGGGGTCACGCCCTTCATGGACGCTGTCAGGACCGGACACGTGTCTGTGGCCCGGCTGCTGCTGGAGGAACACCAGGTTAGAGTACTAGAGTACTAGAGTACCAGGTTAGAGTACCAGTACCAGGTTAGAGTACTATGGTGCTTTTCCACTAGTACTTACTCAGCCCGACACGAGGCGTCACGCCTCCACCCGCTTTGTCCTCGTTTGTTTCCCCCCCCCCAGGTGAGAAGTGGGGGGGTTGGGGTGAAGCTGCTGTGACGTACTCGATTGCGCAACCGCTTTGTTCATGTCGGTGCTGATGAGAAATCAGCTGGAGCCGTGAGCGGCTGAGAGTTAAACAGAGCTCCTGGTAGATCTGGTCGTTCCTTATCACCCGTCTACATCTTTTTTAATTCTCTCCTCAGCACCAGGTTTATGAACATCTGCACCTCAGAGTTGGATCATGAAACAGACGTTTGCGCTGTATAATAAAATCGCAGCGAGCCGCTAGTCGCTCTGGCGCTGACTCCCGCTTCCTGATTCAAACGTCTGACGACCCCGCCCCCCGACCAATCAGTAGCGAGGAGGGTGGTGACGTCAGAAATAGTCCCGGCTCAGCCCGGTTAGAACCTCGGCAGAATGGTTACAGAAAAAGTATCTGCTTGGCGCGGCTCCACCCGCCTTGGCCCATAGTGGAAAAGCGCAAGACGAGGGCGTGGCGGGTAGAAGTGCTGAGTAGGTACTAGTGAAAAGAGCCAGTAGAGTACCAGTACCAGGTTAGAGTCCTGCTATAGCGGGACTGTTTTCTTCATCCTGCTGAATTTCTGACCATTACCACCCCCAACGTGAGTGTTCCACTCCCGCCCACATCCACAAAACTCTGACAATTCATGCCGCACAATAATAGAGATGCATTGATTTATGGTCCTTTTGCCCTAGTATCTACTTAGCTCGACAAACTTTGATTTTTTTCATGAAATTTTACCTTTTTCACAAAAATTTGGCTTTTTTCTCGACATATCGACTTTTTTCTCGACATTTGTACTTTTTTTCGACATTTCTACTTTTTTCTCGACATTTTGACTTTTTTCTCGACATTTTGACTTTTTTTCTCAACATTTTGACTTTTTTCTCGAAGTGCATAATGAAAAAAAAATCTTCCTCCTCTAAAATATTATATTTATTTTCCTCCTGCCTGGCCCTAATACTCTTCCATAGATTTGCGTAACAAAAAGAGTAACGTGGAAAGACATTAGAAGATACATTTTCAGCCGAGGACCCAGTTCTAACTAATATAGAAACATGCAGCATGTATTGTCTTCATTCTAATTCTGATACAAGACTTTTCATTTTTTGCGGCTCCAGACATATTTGTTTTTTGTGTTTTTGGTCCAATTCAACTTTCAACATGTTGTGTTGCCGGCCCCTGGTGTAACCTGATCTCCGTCTGCAGGCGTCTCCGGTGGCGGCCGATGCTGTCGGGGCTCGGCCGCTGCACCAGGCGGCCGTCACCGGCCAGGAGGACGCGCTGCGGTTCCTGGTGCAGGACCTGGGTGTGGACGTGGACCAGAGGGGCACGGACGTGCAGCTCACCGCCCTGCACTACGCTGCTAAGGTGAGATCAACCTGGACAGTCTTAGAGAACAGCTCAACCCACCAGGGACTTCTACTACTGTCTTTATCCCAGTCACGGAAAAACACAGGAATTCATCTGTCCACTGTCGTACTTCCAGCCCAGCTGAAACAGGTGACGGTACGGAAGAGTATCAGGGCCCGGCAGGAGAACAATACAAATCATATTTTAGAGGAGGAAGATTTCTTTTTCATTATGCACTTTGAGAAAGAAGTCGAAATGTTGAGGAAAAAAGTTGAAATGTTGAGGAAAAAAGTTGAAATGTTGAGGAAAAAAGTCAAAATGTCGAGAAAAAAGTCGAAATGTCGAGATTAATGTTGAAGTTCAATTTCGAGAAAAAAGTCGAAATGTTGAGAAAAAAGGTGAAATTTTGACTTTATTCACGAAATTTCTACCTTATTCTTGAAATTGTATTTCAACATTAATCTCGACATTTTGACTTTTTTCTCGACATTTCGTCTTTTTTCTCGAAATCTTGACTTTTTTCTCGAAATTTTGTTTTCTCGAAAGTGCAAAATAAAAACAAATCTTCCCCTCTCAAATATGTTTTCTCCTGCACGGCCCTGATCCTCTTCCGTATGACGCCTTTTAGGGAGACACGTTTCACTTTGATGGTTTCCTATTTCACGCACGGTTGCTCGGTGGTTAGCACTGTTGCCTCACGGCAAGAAGGTTCCCGGTTCAACTCCCTGGCCCGGCTTAGGGTTACTCAAGTTTCCTCCCACAGTCCAAAAACATGCTAGTAGGTTAATTGGTGATTGTAAATTGCCCGTAGGTGTGAGTGTGAGTGTACATGGTTGTTTGTATCTATGTGGCCCTGCGATGGACTGGTGACCTGTCCTGGGTGAACTCCTGCCTCTCGTCCCGTGAACTGCAGAGGATAAAGCTGGTATAGGTAATGGATGGATGGATGGTTTCCTATTTCAAATTTGTGGGAAGCTGAAAAATATGAGTTTATATAAAAACTCATCTGCCACTTTATGTATTATCAACTTGGTTCTCTTTTGTACGGTGGCCGAGACCCGCCATTGCTGAAAATAAAAGTAACGCTGCAAACAGAAACAAACGCTGCTGCAAATAAAAGAAACGCTGCAAATATAAAGAAACCCCGCTGCAAATAAAATAAAAAAACAACGCAAATAAAAAAGCCACAACAGAAGTGAATTACCAGGGAACTATTTTTTCCGATGCACCGGTGTTTTTATGGCCTATTAAAAATTATACGTAGCGACGTTGAACACTAACCTTTTCACTTATTTTCTAGTTCGTTCTTCTTATTCCGCGCTCTTCTTAGTTCTTTTTCACTTACGTCTTCGTCTTCTTCTTCTTCTCCTCTCACATAAAAACACCGGTGCATCAGCAAAAATAGTCCCCGGTAATTCACTTCCCTTGTGGCTTTTTTATTTGCATCGTTTTTTTTTTCATTTGCAGCGGCGTTTCTTTTATTTGCAGCGGCGTTTCTTTTATTTGGAGCGGCGTTTATTTTATTTGCAGCGGCGTTTATTTTATTTGGAGCGGCGTTTCTTTTATTTGCAGCGGCGTTTATTTTATTTGCAGCGGCGTTTATTTTATTTGCAGCGGCGTTTATTTTATTTGGAGCGGCGTTTCTTTTATTTGCAGCAGCGTTTGTTTTATTTGCAGCAGCGTTTATTTTATTTGGAGCGGCGTTTCTTTTATTTGGAGCGGCGTTTCTTTTATTTGCAGCGGCGTTTCTTTTATTTGCAGCGGCGTTACTTTTATTTGCAGCGGCGTTTGTTTTATTTGCAGCAGCGTTTCTTTATATTTGCAGTGTTTATTTTATTTGCAAAGCGTTTATTTTTATTTGCAGCGTTTATTTTATTTGCAAAGCGTTTATTTTATTTGCAGCGGCAATGGCGGGTCTTGGCCACCGTACTTTTGCTTTTAAACGCGACTTAAATCCTCCGAGATCGTGGTCCATATTTCCATAACGACGTCACACAGCTGCAACAGATTATCAGCTGGTCCTCCGTGATGTCAGTGTCCTGGTGCAGCTCCTGACCGGAGCTCAGCTAACTTCACTCACCTCATTGTCATGTTTATGAAACCCTTTTAGGATCATTTTAGATTTGTGACGTGGTAAATGACCCCACTGGGGGAGGGGCTTCAGAAAGGCAATCGGCGATACTCAGGTAAGCTGTGGAGCTAAAACCATGTTCACTTGCTACCGTGAACCCCAAAGATTGCCAAGAAAATATCTCCTGCACCATCATACCAGCACGCGTCGCCACGTACACTACGCTAGGCTCTGTGTCAATTTAACACGGAACCATAATTCAGGCTTCACCCGATGCCGCAAATCTTCACACTCCTCAGCAGAAATTTTTTCTACAAAATGGCAAGATATAAATCTAGACTTTTTACACAGAATGGAGAAAACACAATAGGTTTCGAAATATCTAGCTCCCACTGGTCGTTTATATCGTTGAAAGAAAATAGAGGCTATAGTAGGCTACGTGAAAAGGAATTTACTGGCACAGTAACTCCAGTAAATTGAAATTGAATTGCAAGAACTGAATTTGAATTGAGAGAACTGAATGTAAAAGTATAAAGAGAGTTGAATTTTCAGTGAGGATCAAATACAGTTTCAGAACAATTTAATTCAATTTCATAATGTTACATTCAGTTTCAAGTTTATAGAAATTCAGTTCCAAACTAATACATTCAATTTCAAATTATTCTATTCAGATTCAGTTTTTCAATGCAATGATTCAAATTAAACAATACAAATTCACATGATGTGATTCAGATTCAGTTTTTTAATGCAATTATTCAAGTTGAGCAATTCAAATTCACATATAAATGATTCAAATTCAGTTTCTAGTGGCACATATTTATGTTTCCGATGAGTCTGAAACACAGAGCATCGTCTTCCTGTTCGGGGCCGAATGTTGCAGTTGTAAATCCACAGGTCAAGTTCCTGATTTCTGTCCAACTTGTTTCCTCTCAGTTCAGGTAAATTCTCTTTGTTTGATAAGATTAGATTGTCCTTTATTCCTCCCTCAATGGGGAAACTCACTTTGTGCAGCAGCAGTACTCAACACACATGCAGGGAAAGGGTAAAAAAAGTAAAAAATATAAAATTAGGAAATATAAAGAGTGTATACATTGGAATGAAAATAAAAGTAGTGCAGTACAGGAAAGAAAGCAGGTAGCATGTGTATGAGGGAGGGAGATATTGCACATCATGTTGTTACTGTCCGTTGCTACGGTGATCAGCCAGTCTGACGGCAGCGGGAGGAAGGAGCTGCCTCACTGATGGATCTCACTGATGGATCTCACTGATGGATCTCACTGATGGATCTCACTGATGGATCTCACTGATGGATCTCACTGATGGATCTCACTGATGGATCTCACTGATGGATCTCACTGATGGATCTCACTGATGGATCTCACTGATGGATCTCACTGATGGATCTCACTGATGGATCTCACTGATGGATCTCACTGATGGATCTCACTGATGGATCTCCAGCTCTGACAGTCTCATGAAGGGGGAGTGAGGGCGTTTACATGGGAAGTTTAATTCCTCTTTAATTCAGAATTAAAATTAAATCCAATTTAAAATTAGTAAAAATAACCATGTAAACACCTAATTCTGAATGAAAATGGCCATTCCAGATTAGACTTAATTCCAAAGTAAGTGGCTGGTTTATTCTGATTTTAAATCTGAATATAATAATTCCAGATCATGTATCCACTCATTCCTCTTTAAATTAATTCCGGTCTTTCTTTCTGCTCGTTCCCTCGCCCGTCTGTCTCCATGATCTTATATTCCACGCTGGGCTGGTTTTCCTAACAAAGTTTCAAGATGCAGCAGCAGTAAACGCTGGTCAAGAGCAGAGACCATTTATTTAATAAATAGAAATCATTAAAAGAACAGATGGAAACAGGAAACATCAAAATGGTGATCTTTTCAAAGTGGTAGGTTGTAAGTTAGTTTTTCTTCCGGTAGTTTAACTTCCGGGTCCCCCCCTATCCAATCAGAACCTTCCCAACCCCCAGACCTGGAGAGGAATTGGAGAAAGACCATCAAACGTGTTTCCATGTAAACCTCCATTCAGAATTACTATTTCCATGTACAAACCGGATTCGGTTGAAGTTGGGAAATTGCGTAAAATGTAAATAAAAACAAAATACAACAATTTGAAAATCCTTCTCAACCTATATTCAATTAAATACAAAGACAACATATTTAATGTCTGTTCTTTTAATGATTTCTATTTATTAAATAAATGGTCTCTGCTCTTGACCAGCGTTTACTGCTGCTGCATCTTGAAACTTTGTTAGGAAAACCAGCCCAGTGGAATATAAGATCATGGAGACAGACGGGCGAGGGAACGAGCAGAAAGAAAGACCAGAATTAATTTAAAGAGGAATGAGTGTTTACATGATCGCGGAATTAATCTATTCAGATTTAAAATCAGAATAAACCAGCCACTTACTTCAGAATTAAGTTTTATTTGGAATGGCCATTTTCATTCGGAATTAGGTGTTTATATGGTAATTTTTACTAATTTAAAATCGGATTTCATTTTAATTCTGAATTAAACTTCCCATGTAAACGGATTTCTTCCTGAATGTCTTTGGATGCAGCATGATGTCTATCTTTTGAGCATCTTTTGGTCTGCTGGGACTTCTCTTTGTCAGGCAGGTCGTATTTAAGTGATTTCTTGATTGAGTTCAGGTGTGTCAGTAATCAGGCCTGAACTGAGCTTTCCAAACATGTGATAAACCACAGATCATTTAGGTTTTAAAAGTGGGGGCAATCACTTTTTCACACAGGGCCATGTACGTTTTTTTTCCCCTTAATAATAAAAATTTTAATTTAAAAACTACATTTTGTGTTTACTTGTGTTATCTTTGTCTAATTTTTTTTTACATTTATTTTATTCTTTATTTCATTCATTAAAAAAAAAACAGTTCAATATAATTACAACAAATCTCTTTCCTTGAATGAAAGGGAACAGAAAGAAGCTTATTTTATCTGTCCCTTCTCCTAAGAAATCAAATTTCAATTAATGTAATAAAAAAATAAAAAAACAATTACACAATTAAAAAAAACAAAACTTTCCAATAAAAGTCATTAAAAAAAAACTACAACAAAGTTATAAAATACCACAAAATAGCTGTCGTCAAACACAGATAGTCGTATTCTTTTTTGATTCAAAGAAAAAAAAATGACAATGTTGCTAAAAAGAGAGAAAAAAAGAAAACCCACCTAACTTAACAATTATGATATTTCTTAATCAAACTGGCTTTTATTTTTTATTTAAATTTGTTTGATGATCTGAAACATTTAAGTGTGAAAAACATGCAAAAAAATACAAACTCAGGAAGGGGGCAAACACTTTTTCACACACCTGTATATGTAAAGATAAATGTCCACTTGCTGTTTTAGTCTCATCACTGGGAAGTCATTGTTGTGTGAAGGTTCTGCTCTTTAAATCAGTGGAAGCTCCACCCACACGTCCTTATTCGTGCTTAATTTAACCTTTTGAATTGCTTTATTAAAAACTCAGTGCTGTAAGTGTAGATGAGAGTAACCAGCGGTGTCTAGAAATGCTGCTAGATCTAAAGCAATTCATGAAATCCAAGAAACAAGGTGTTATTTCCAACAGTTTCACAGTTAAAGAAACATAGAGGCTCATAACTCATGGCTCAGTGTTTTTGTGGATGTGCTTGTGCTGTTTTTGTTAGGGATATTCTGTTTCCTTTGCATTTAAGGGAATTTTATTTTTCAAAAGTCAAAGGAATTTCCTGGAGTCTCAGTGATAAATCTGTGCCATGTTTATTCACTATACCACAGAGATACAGTACAAGAGTTCCTTTCTCAGCCACGCCTTTACAGCTCTGTCTGGAGCAGCTGGTTTGAGGGGCGGAGCCAGACAGAACATGACTCCACCCCTCTCTTTCCCCTGTCCTTCCATTGAAATGGGTGTTACAGCTTTGCAGGACTCTCCTCTGACTGAAGTTAGGTGGAGATGACGATAGAAAAGCTGGTTAACGGGACTCTGCTTCTACTTCTTTTTTTGTAATTCAAAGTTTTTATTATTTTTTCATTATTGCAACACACAAAACGAACATCAAACACCACAGACATCATGGAGGTCAAAAATAGCAAAAAACAAAACAAATTATATTAATAGAAAAAAAAAAAAAAAACGTAAAGTTGAAAAATCTAAAAATAAATTAACTAAAATTAAGACAGACAGGTAAGTAAGTCAAATTAACACATCTGTCTACCAAAAGTATTCAATTTTTCTTTTACCATATAATTTTCACAGTTTAATCTTCCCAGCATCTTCTCACACGCCACCGTCTCCATCATCTGGGTTTTCCACATACTCAGTGTGGGGGCTTGTGGTTCCTTCCAACACCTCAGAATAGTCCGTGCACATGTTATGAGGCCAGTTTTTACTATTCTAAAACAATATTTGTCCAACAAAGGTACCACCGTTCTGTCTCCAAGGAGACATAGTCTTGGTGATCTGGGAAGTTCACAATTTAAGGATTTACTCATACATTCTATCACTTTTTCCCATAAGGGGAGGATCTTAGAGCATTCCCATAATGCATGCATAAAAGTGCCCCTTTCTACCCCACACTTCCAGCATAAATCATTATCAATTAGTCCCATTCTGTTAAGTCTTGATGGTGTAAAATAATATCTATGGATTAACTTATATTGAATAAATTTGCCTCTAGCTTCTCTTATGTATTCTTCGGTGTTGGAAAGAATCCCCCCCCATGTTTTTTCATCCAGTGTACAAGACAGATCCTTCTCCCATACCTTCTTGAGATTACTACAACCATTATTATTTGTCCAGGGACACATAGCATACCATCTTGAAGCCTTATGATGTAATTTGGGTAAATATAAGTAGCATTCAATTGGACTTCTGTCCTGACCAACAGTAACCACCTTTTTAACACAGTGTCTAATTTGTAAGTACTTCCAAAAGTGGCCCCTGCCCTCTAGATTAAATTTTTCTTTAAGTCTAAGATATGAAAGAAAATTGCCATTTTCAAATAAATCATTTATTATTCTGATGTTTTTTCTTAACCACTGGGCCCAATAGATAGGCTGTCTTTCTATTTTTATTTTTGGATTGTGCCATATGGACGCATATTTTTGAGTAAACTGAGAAATCTTACATTTCTTATGCACCTCCTGCCAAACAGCTTTGGAATGTCCTAGAATAGGGTTGTTCTCCTTATTTTTCCCATTTTTAACTGTTTGTGCTAGAGCCTCTATAGGTTTAAAGGGGAAGGTGAGTTCCCGCTCAATCAGGACCCAGTCCAGATCCGCACCAGCTTCATCCCAGTGTCCTGTAAGCTTGGACATCTCAAAGGCGACACTGTAATATTTTATGTTTGGCAATGATAAACCTCCTCTCTTTTTGGACTCAAACAATTTATCCAAACGAATTCTTGGCTTTTTTCCTTCCCAAAGAAATTGTTTTATCATTTTGTCATACCTATCTAATAGTTGCTTTGGAATGCATATGGGAATCATCCCAGTTAGGTAATTTATTTGTGGTGCCACAACCATTTTTATTGCATTTATTTTCCCCCATAGAGTCAAGTGTAATTTAGTCCAATTATCCACATTAGTTTTAATTTTGTTTAGTACTTTTTCCATATTAGTGGTCATAATTTCCCTTATATCTGTATCTAATTCTATGCCTAAATATTTCATCCCCTTTGGTAGCCATTTGAAATTAAAACCTGATAACTGATTATGTGAACATGTTTGAGACACTGGCATAGCTTCTGATTTTTGCCAATTGATACAGTAACCGGACACTTTAGAATATGCTTCAATAGTTTCTAGCAAAACCGACACAGAATTGTCTGGATCCCGACTCAGTACCAAAATATCATCAGCATACAGAAATAATTTATGCTCCCTGCCACCTCCCATGACACCCTTAATTCTCGGTTCTGCTCTGATCGACGTGGCCAAAGGTTCTAAAAAAATTGTGAACAATAATGGACTTAAACTGCACCCCTGTCTAGTAGACCTAGATATATCGAAAAACTGAGATATTATCCCATTAGTAAAAACTGCCGCTTTAGGGCTGGAATATAAGACTTTAATCCATTTGCAGAAACCATCACCAAACCCGAATTTTGAAAGAGTTGCAAATAAAAAAGCCCATTCCACCTTATCAAAAGCTTTTTGAGCATCAAGTGATATGGCTGAAACAGGGTGAGGGTTAGTTTTGTTCATCCAAATTAAATGCAACAGTCTCCTCATGTTATCAGATGAAGATCTGTGTTTTATAAATCCAACTTGGTCTTTGTGAATAATTTTAGGTAGAACCAAATCTAGTCTCCGTGCTAATGTCTTGGACAATATTTTACAATCAACATTTATTAGGCTTATAGGTCTATAATTGGCTGGGTCCGTTGAATCCTTATCTTTCTTTGGTATCAGTGATATAATAGCCTGGTTAAGACTTTCTGGGAGTGAACCATATTGAAACGCTTCATGTAAAACCTCCGTGAGAAATGGGCAAAGAATATCAATATATTTCTTATAATACTCCGCCGGGAAACCGTCTGTACCAGGTGACTTACCGGGTTTCATACCCTTAATTGTGGTTCTAACTTCAGCTTCCGTAATGGGAGCATCCAGACTATCCTTTTCCTCTGAAGACAATTGTGGCAGCTCTACCTTCTGGAAGAAAAGGTTCAAGTCTTCTTCACTAGCTGAACATGAAGTCGTATACAAATCTTCATAAAAGTTTTTGAAAACTTCATTTATGTTTTTGGCTGAAGTGATTAGTTTATCATCTTTTCTAATTGCTGTAATAGTGTTAGTTGAGTCCAGGCGTTTCAATTGTCTTGCCAATAATCGTCCAGTTTTTTCACCATTTTCATAAAAATTTGTTTTGAGCCTAAATAGCGAATACTCTGCTTTTTTATTGTATATTTCATGTAACTCAAATTTTAGTTTGCAGATGTTTCTGAAACATTCTTCATTATATTGTTCAGCAAGTTGCTTATCCAATTTACCTATTTCTTTTTCCAATTGTTGTACTTTTTCTTTGTTGTCCTTTTTCTTCCAGGAACCATAAGCCATACATTTCCCTCTAATGAACGCTTTGAGTGCATCCCAAACAGTAGCTAATCTTTCTGTTGATCCTTTATTAATATCTAAAAACACTCTAATATCCTCACCAAGTTTTGTAGCAAACTGTTCATCCTGCAATAAACTTACATTTAACCTCCACCTCCCAGTATTACCTTTAGTAGATTGTAAATTTATATGTAATTCGACCAGTGCATGGTCTGTTATTGCTTTAACCCCTATATTGCAGTCTATTACGAGGTCAACAAGTGAGCTGGCAACCAAGAAAAAATCTATTCGTGAATAGGATCTGTGAGCGTGAGAGTAGAATGTGTATTCCCGTTTTTTCGGATTTACGAGTCTCCAAATATCTGTCAAACCCAGCTCTTTCTGTAAAGTATCTAAAGCTGCTCCGTCTCTGGAGGATGTCCTTGTTCTGACATTACTGCGATCCAAGTGATCATCTAATGTTTGATTGAAATCTCCACCTAGAATAATCTGACCATCTGTATCAGCCAGTATTTTATTGACCTCATGAAAAAATTGTGTGTTTTCTCTGTTCGGCGCGTATAAGTTGCCAAGTACGACTTTAACTCCATTAATTAGTGCCTCCACCACTAGGATACGTCCATGAGAGTCCTTAAACTGATTTATTACAGTAAAATTCAGTTTTTTGTTGACCAGGATAACTACCCCACAGCTCTTACTTGATACTGAATTATGAAAGACATGACCGACCCAATCCCGTTTCATTTTTAAAGCTTCATCTTGGTCCCTGAAATGCGTTTCTTGGATATATGCAATATCTGTGCCCTTAGATTTAAGATAAATTAGTATTTTTTTGCGTTTAATTGGTGTGCTACAGCCATTAATATTCCATGTAACTACATTTATATGCCCACTATTCATTATTCCCAGGGTGTGTAAACCTTCGTCTCCCCTTAAACTTTTGCATGATACTGTCTCTCACTACTTCCACACATATTAATGCCTTACTCCTGTAGTCATAAAAAAATAAAAAAAGGAAAAAATAAAAGTGCCTCCAGAAACATTGTCCCAGAACAGGAACACACATAGTAAAAAATAATATTAACTCAAAAAACACCGCCCTTAAAACGAACATGACAGTGTAATAAGCCTTGGGCTCAAAAGGATTCCGGTCCGTGTAGGTCCTGAAGACGGTGCCTGCTCCTCCCTCCCACCGTCCGGGAACAGCAGCGCCCCAGAGTCTCCGCCTCCGCCGAGCCTTCAAAATAAAGTTCCACTCTCCTTCATATTCACGTCAAACAGTCAGTCATTCCCCGTGCTTTGGATGTTATCCCGGACAAAGACCTCAGCTTTCTTTGGGTCGACAAAGCCCAGTCTTTTCCCCTTCCATGTAAACCTCAGAATCGCCGGGTGTGCCAGCGTGTGTTTCACCTGATGATCCCACAGGGCTTTCATTATTGGGGAGAACCGTCTCCGCAGGTCGGAGCGCTCCTTGGTCATATCCTCGTAAATTGAGAGAGTGCAGTCCTCCCACCGTATCCCTCTCTCTTTTTTCGCGGCTGCCAAAACTTTCTGCCGGGCCGTGTATCGCAGAAACCTCACCAGTATCACCCGCGGCGGTTGGTTGTCGCCCGACCTGGGTCCTCCACTTCTGTGGCTCCTCTCGATCTCATATTCCTCCCCCTGCAGCCCCAGTCCTTCGTTCAGTATTTTCTTTATGTAGTCATTCATTGCATTACCCATTTCCTTTCCTTCTTTCAGTCCAATCAGTTTGATATTTTTTACGTCTTCCTCGGTTTTCATGGTCATCCACGCGGTTCCAAAGTTGATCCACCCTTTGTCTCAGCACTTTATTTTCATTAATCATGCCAGTGTTACTATCTTCCACATCAGAAATACGACTTTCCACCTCGTCAAGCCGTGTTTGCAAAGCACTCACTGTGGTTTTTAGTTCTGTCGTGTCTGATTTAATCATTGACACATCACTCGCCACCTTATTCAGGGTCGAGCTCATCCTCGAGATCTCCGCAAGGATATCCCCCATGTTGTTCCTCGGTGAAGCTTCACTGCAGGTGGGGCTAGCAGGGTTAGCCTGCATGGTAGCTGAAGTCAAGCGCGTTTGTAAACTTCGTTTTTTCTGGTTCATTTTGCGGTTCAGACCTGCGCAACTTCGTGTAACTTTGCCTTTACAGGAGTACCGACTATTTATGACATCAAATAAACTTCCACGGAGAGTGTATATACATTAGTTTCATCCGTTGTCGGCGGAGAGCAGGAGCTTATCTAAAACGCAGCCATTTCCCAGGTCTTCCTCACGTGACTCCCTCTGCTTCTACTTCTGATCCTTGAACTTCTGATTGGCTCATTGAAGTACGTCTCTTCAGATTTTACTGCTATTTCAAGGAACAAAAAGCTGAACACTGATTGTTCCATATCTCACCTACTGGGTTGAAGTTTGGGGAAATAAATGCCTGTAAAACATTTATATTCAGTCAATTTTCATTTAGCAAAAAAGAGCCATAAGAATAATCAGTAGAAAATGATATAGAGATCCAACAAATCCATTATTCCTTTAGATACAATTGTTGAAATTTCATGAATTAGTAGACTATAATATTCTGCAAATTATGTTTAAAGCTCATCAAAAAAACTTTACCAATCAACATTCAGAAAAGATTTGAAAAAAGAGAAAGCAAGTAAAACTTAAAAGGAACAGAGATAAAAAAAAACAAGATTCAGGACTAAATTGATGGAACGTTGTGTTTCTGTGAAAGGAATCAGTTTATGGAACAATCTGAATAAAGAAAACAAAGAATCCAAATCAAACATTACATTCAAAAGAACAATTAAAGCCTGTATGTTAAGTAAATATAATGAAATGTTAGTTACATTTGATTGACATACCCATAGACAGCGGTAATTTTATTTTATTTTAGTTTTTTTATTTACTTAGTTGTTTTTTTAAATTTTTAAGTTATTTGTGAATGTATTTCTTGGAAAAAGGGGCAGATCAGATAAGATTCTTCTTCTTTCTGCTCCCTTTTCATTCACAATTTATGAACATTTGTGTTTGTGTTTGTATTGAATTGTTTGTTTTATTTTTTGAATGAAATAAAGAATAAAATGAACTGAACTTGAAGAACTTGAAAGTATTCCCACTCTAACCGTGTGTTTTCCAGGAGGGCCACGCGTCTGTGGTGAAGACACTGGTGGATCTGGGAGCAGACCTTCATGTCCGGGACAACAGAGGGCGGACTGGTGAGGACCGCTTCATATTTATCACTTGTTCTTCTTCTACAACCCCCAAAAACATGCGTTATGCCGACGACACACAGCTCTATATTTCAGTGTCACCATTGACTCCAGTCCCCTACTCTCATTGAGTAACTGTATTCACCAAATCAATGAGTGGATGTGCCAGAATTTTCTCCAGCTAAATGCAGAAAAGACAGAGGTGATCATTCTTGGCCCTAAAAATGAAAGGGAAAAGACCAGCGCTCACCTTGGCTCCATGTCATATTAAGTTCACTTGGAGCACTGTAATACTAGGCCTGTGTTGAAAAAAAACGATTTTTCCCATTCTAAATCGATTCTCATATTAATTCCTAAAAAAAAGTTTTTTTTCCCCATCATTCCATTTTCGCCCAGTGAACTTTAATCCCAGTAGTCGGACACACAATTTGTCTTGACTAGGGGTGGGTATTTATTTTATTTAATTGGGAAGGACCTCACGATACGATACGCATCACGATACTTGAGCCACGATACGATACAAATTGCAATATCCTGATTATGCGATATATCGCAATATTCTACATAGTTCACCGAAAAATGTAAAAATGCATTACACATCTTAAAATCCAAGTTGTATATATGTACATCAGATGATAGTGATAATGCATTGGACAGACTGAGTCAAAACAATGTAATTCAAACTTTCCATTTTAATTATGCAACATATTTGCATGAAAAAACACACTGAAACACAATAAAAAGTGCAGTGTGTGCATTATTCTTAGATACAAAATACTCAAAATAAAATGCAGTGTCTCACCCACACTGAAATTGAAATCACAAAAATACAGAACAGCTACTTGCCCCTGACATAAAATGATAAAAAATAAAATGCAGTGTCTCACCCACACAGAAAAAATCACAAAATAAAGTGCAACTAGGGGTGGGCAAAAATATTGATAGGGCAATATATCGGGATACATACATTGAATATCGATATCGTATCGGGAGACTATGTATCGCGATATATTGCCGTATCAATATTTTTGCCCACCCCTAGTCTTGAAAATTATGAAAAATGCCAGGTGCTTCATGGCAATATATGTGTGCGTGGTGACAGAATAAATTAGATAAGCTAAAATGATTTGTTTACTGCATGAACTGTTGCAATTTCTTTCTTTTTTGCACTTTAAATGGATATTGAAAGGCCTGTTTGAGTTATTTATTAATTAGTTAGTTCACAATAATTATTGTGAAATTATTATTTCACTACTTATTTTACAGTCATATAATTCAGGCAACAGCTCAAAAAAATATTTTAAAGGAGCATGAAGCTCCTTTTAAGAAATGAGACTCTCTAGCGCCACCCTTCACCACGACGGCCGTCGGGGGTACTGCAGCCAACAGTGAAGCCGGCACGGGAGAACGGGGAGAACGTGCATGCAGCGTCATGTGACGTCACATCCACAGGACAGCGCGGGAAATTCGGGACCGAATTGCAGCACATTTTGCAGCACACAGCCTGTTCAAGGCAACGGAGAGATACACTAGAGGATCATTCTTTTGGGTTTGGAACGCTTCATCTGACATTATTACTAGAAAACTTAAAACGTATACGATTTTTTTTCATAAATTCTGCCTCAATCCTGCCTCAAGCTCCTTTAAAATAACACTAACCCAAATCAATATCGGAGCGAATTGGATCAAATCAAAACCTGATAATGGATTGTGAATCTTAAGAATCAGAATCAAATGGATTCTTGACATTTGAATGGATCCCCAGCCCTGTGTAATACAGTTGGGCATTGAAGTCAGCTCATGAAAGGTTTACCGGTGTTTGTTTCTCTCCTCAGCTCTCCACCTGGCGTCCATGGGGCAGCATGCAGACGCAGTCCGAGTTCTCCTGCTGCTCCGACTCCCGGACTCCCAGGATGCATCTGGCACCACGGCCCGGCAGCTCGCCAAGAGGCCAGATGTAGTGCAGGCGTTTGAAAGTGCTCTGCCAGATCCATCAAGCTCGTCTGGGTCTCTCTGATCCAGTTAAGTGAAGAAAAGAAGCAGTTTCATTATTGTGATGGAGGTAAATGTGCCCAGGTTAAAGCTTTGGCACATTTAGACCTGACTCAGCACTTAACACACTTCCTGTCATATCTACTCTGTTTAAATATGCGTCAGACATTTTTTTGTTTTTTTCAGCCTTCAGTTGGTTCATGAGTTTGCTCAAGCGCTGAGTCAGCCTTGAACTGGATTCACGTGACCAATAAAAGTGTAACTAAACCAGATTGCATCGTTATCCTCTGCTTGGCACGATTGGTCTTCATTTCAGTCTGAGAGTGTTGATGTTTCCAGTACTGGAGGTGAGGGGGGATGAGGGGGGGGATGAGGGGGGGGATGAGGGGGGGGATGAGGGGGGGATGAGGGGGGGGGATGAGGGGGGGGATGAGGGGGGGGATGAGGGGGGGGATGAGGGGGGGGATGAGGGGGGATGAGGGGGGGATGAGGGGGGATGGCATCCCCCCCTGAAATAAAAACGGTCCAAATCATCCCCCCTGAAATAAAAACGGTCCAAATCATCCCCCCCTGAAATAAAAACGGTCCAAATCATCCCCCCTGAAATAAAAACGGTCCAAATCATCCCCCCCTGAAATAAAAACGGTCCAAATCATCCCCCCCTGAAATAAAAACGGTCCAAATCATCCCCCCTGAAATAAAAACGGTCCAAATCATCCCCCCTGTAAAACTGCCATCCCTCCTTTCCATCCCTTATGTCATTTCATCAATGAATGTGGTTTTACTGCTATTTCAACATTTAGAGTCATCACCAGAAAAATAACACCAGAAAAATAACTTATTTGACAATTTTCACCTGTTTCAAGTAAATTTTCACTTGAAATAAGCAGAAAAATCTGCCACTGGGACAAGATTTATCTTCTTATTACAATCAAAAACAATCTTGTTCCACTGGCAGATTTTTCTACTTATTTTAAGTGAAAATCTACTTGAAACAGGTGAAAATTGTTGTTTTTTCCAGTGATGAGTCTTGTTTTAAGTTCAATGAGATTTTTTACTAAAATGAGACATTTTAACTAGAAATAAGACAAATATTCTTGTTAAGATTGTGAGTTTTTGCAGTGATCCATGTTACTTATCCTGTGAAGGACAGAGTCATATTGATAAGTTCAGAAAAGTGTTTTTTATTGTTGTGTTTTGATGTATTTGATGTAAGTCCAGTGGATATTTAAAGCTTACAGAAGGCTGCATTTAACTGCTGCTATGTCATTCCTGCAGTATTTCTGCAGGTGTTTTGGTCACTGCTATTATTTGTAATATATTATATTATTTGTAATCAGCACAAATTATCTGTCCCCATATGATAAAATCCACCATCCCCCCTGATTTTCTGTTACAACTCGAGTACTGGATGTGTCCCATGTGAGAAACTCCAGCACATGCAGGTGGACGACTGACCGCCTGACCCCGGACCACGAATCAGACAGAACTTCCTCAGGGAAGTTTAGATTCTTCCGTGTTTCTGCAGGGTGCTGTACAGTTGCAGTCAACGTGATTAAACATGAAATTGAAAAAAAAAAAACATACTTTTATTTTTTTTTGACATGACAATGTTAGGAATTGCTACGGAATTCACTTGAGAGAAAAAAAAAATCTGCTCTTTTTTTCTGAATTAACGAGATACTTCACAACTTGCAAGAAGCTGTCATTCACTTGAGAGCTGGATTTCATGGAAGCAAACATGTTCCTGTCCAGTTTAATCCAGTTCTATTTTGCTTTCGGTTTGAAACATTGGGAGATACTCTTGTCTTTAAGTTATATAGATGCTATTGTTATTAGTTAATCAACGTTGCGCAGGCACCTCAGGAATTTGCAGTTGTCCAGGTCATGCAGGTTGTAAACAGAGCAGATTTTTTTCTTTTCACTAAAACCTTTCTTGGAATTCTGAAATAATGCACTCGTTAATTCAGAAAAACAGAGCAGATTTCTTTTTTTTATTAAAGTTTTTCTCGGAATTCTGAGATAATTATCTCAATAATTCAAAAAAACAGCAGATTTTTTTTTTCTCAAGTGAATGCAATACACTTCTGTAAATTGCCATAAGAGATTGTCACACTGAGATTTTAGCCCATTTTTTCGTGGCTGATTGTTTTAGCTTCTCTAAACTACATCATTTCTGATTGGAACGCTAACCTTTGAGCACGGGGCGCTCTAACCGGAATTAGAATCCAAACTAAGACAAAATAAATGCAAAGAAGAATACGCTACTTCTTCTATTGCAGATAGAAGTAGGTAGAAGCAGATTTCAAACAGATAAATAAATACGGGTTATTTTCACTTGGTCCCGTTTTAATCAGCAAAGTTGCTGCCGTGTTAAAAGACACTGTTAGGAAAGATCTATTTAGGTACAAACATGTACATCATTTACAGTTCAAAATCCTTCTGTACATGTAGTAAATATCTAATCTAACAACAGAAATATCCGCAGCTTGCATATCTTTTTTTTTTAAATAGAGTGGCTTATGTGCAGGTGCGGCTTATAGTCCACAAAATACGGTATATGAGAAAAGGTATAAATATAAACGTGATTTGTTGTTGACTTGTGTTCAGCCTTTATTTTTTTCTTCTGATTAAAGGAGCTTGAGGCTCCTTTTAAGAAATGAGACTCTCTAGCGCCACCCTTCACCACGACGGTCGTTGGGGGTACTGCAGCCAACAGTGAAGCCGGCACGGGAGAACGGGGAGAACGTTCATGCAGCGTCATGTGACGTCACATCAGCAGCCCAGCGCGGGAAATTCGGGCCCGAATTGTAGCACATTTTGCAGCACACAGCCTGTTCAAGGCAACGGAGAGATACACTAGAGGAATCATTCTTTTGGGTTTGGAACGCTTCATCTGACATTATTACTAGAAAACTTAAAACCTATACGAATTTTTTTCATAAATCCTGCCTCAATCCTGCCTAATGCTCCTTTAACACAGAGCTTTTGAAACAAGTTGCAGGGATCGAGCCTCGGGACGTAATTGATGCTCTGGTTCCGACAGATTGAGCTGCCTTCAGCCGGCAAGCTAGCCGGCGTTGCAGCCGACTTTATCACCACAACAATGGCTGAACAGAGTTCATTGATTAGTTAAAAAAAACTAAACTTGAAGACACGCCAGTGCCAGTGCCCGGTCAACCTGCGGTGCTGTAAGCTCTGTCATGCAGTAAGTTACACTGTAAAACTGTTAATTATTGTGTTGTAGCTGCAGAGCCAATGCGCTTAACTGTAATGCATTTGTAATGCAGATTACAAAGTAAAATTGACACTGCCTTTAATCTGTCTGTTTGTCATGTTTTCTGCTTAAAAGTTTTAATAAGTCTGCTTTTTCTGGGACAATATGTCCCACCCATTTTTGTCCTGGCCCTCCCAAAAAAATATTTCTGCCTACGCCACTGCTTCAGTCTGTTGGACAAATGTAGATGTCCATTTTGGGCCATTGTCTAGACTAGGGGTCGCAACCCAAAATGTTTTAGAGCCATATTGGACCAAAAACACAAAAAACAAATATGTCTGGAGCTGCAAAAAATGAAAAGTCTTGTATCAGCCTTAGAATGAAGGCAACACATGCTGCATGAATCTATATTAGTTAGAACTGGGGGAAGATTTTTTTTTCTTTATGCACTTCGAGAAAAAAGTTGAAATGTCAAGATTAATGTTGAAATAGGTACAATCTTGAGAAAAAAGTTGAAATGTTGAGAAAAAAAGTCGAAATTTCGAGAAAAAAGTTGAAATGTTGAGAAAAAAGTTGAAATGTCGAGAAAAAAGTCGAAATGTTGAGAAAAAAGTCAAAATTTCAAGAAAAATGCCGAAATGTTGAGAAAAAAGTTGAAATTTTTTCGAGAAAAAAGTCGAAATGTCGAGAAAAAAAGTCAAAATTGCGGGATTAAAAAGGAAAGGAAAAGGGAAGAAAAAAAGAGGAAAAGAAGAAAAAAAGGTCAAACATTTTTGAAAAAGCTCCAGGAGCCACCAGGGCGGCGCTAAAGAGCCGCATGCGGCTCTAGAGCCGCGGGTTGCCGACCCCTGGGCTAGTTGTAAAAGCCAGAGGGGACCTAAAGCTGGACTGGCAGCAGATTTCTGCACATCGGTCTTTACAATATCAACATGATCCTTTTTCCAGGATCTGGAGCACAAACAAGAATAAAACGACCTGCAGCATCAGGCTGCTGACATGTTTCACTGTGGAAACTGATTAGGCTTCTGCTTTCCTTCACTAAACCAAAGCACAGACGTGTATAAAGTACTTGAAAAAAGTAACTAAGTAAAAGTAGAAATAGCATAACTGAAAAAGACTTTGGTAAAAGTTAAAAGTCACCTTTTTTGAGTAAAAGTCTTAGAGTAGCTCACGTTAAATGTACTTACCGGTAAGTATCAAAAGTATCTTGTGAAAAAATATGCTCAAGTATCAAAAGTAAAAGTACAAGTATTTTATAGTACGCATGAAAAGAAGCAACACAACCAAAAATGATCCTTTCCTTGTTTTTTTTATTTCACTTTCAGGTGAATGAAATGTGGTATAGAATACAACACCAAAGATAAACTGTCTTTCTTGCAAAACTTAACATAAGGGTCACTTTTTAACATTTTAACTATGTTGGGTGAATCCTCATGAGCTTTATTTCACTAACTTCAACGTGCTTCTTGAGGTCGGATGGTGAATTCTTGAACGCCTTTATCTCGTGGCTCTTTGGAAGGAAAACATACACTTCATTCGGTAGGTTTGGGAATTTTGTGACCAGGTATGACCACGGCTTTAACGAAGTAAAAGTATATTTTTTAACTTTTAAATGTAGTAAAGTAAAGGTGGAAAAAGTACAAAAATATTGTACTTAAGTAAAAGTACAAATTTTCTGCTTGAAAATTACTTAAGTAAAAGTAAAAAGTACCCATTAAGAAAATTACTTAAGTAAAAGTATAAAAGTACCTCAAATTAAATATAATAAAGTACCAAAAGTACATGGTGTAAAATGTACTTAAGTACAAAAGTAAAAAGTACAAAGTACAAAGTACAAAATTCAAAGTACAAAATTATTTTCAAAAGGATTGCAAAGAAATGAAGAATCCAAGAATTTACTTACAACTCTAAATAATGGTGATATTATTCTGACCCCTTTAGCGTTTGTTTCCATTAACCCATTTTAATTTCGTTGGCTTGAGCGTCGGCTGCCGCTCAAGGCTGATTTATGGTTCCGCGTTACACCAACGCAGAGTACCGTACGGTGCGCTTCGTCGCGTACCCTACGCCGTACCTTACGGCGTAGGTTCTGCGTCGATTTAACGCGGACCGATAATTCAGGCTTCAGTCTTCATCGGTACTCGACGCGACGGCGGTTCCTCCGGCCTTTCCGGCCCGCCTCTGCGGCGCAACTCTCCCGGGGGCTGCGGCTCCTTCTCGGGGAGGCCGAGTCTCCCCGTCTGCCCCAGGTGTCTCGCATGGATCTATAATATTAACGGTATTAAAGGTGTCTCGTCACGGACCCGCCGCCGGGCAATCACGGGCAATTCACTCGCCCCCCTTCCTTCCCGTCCGCCTTATGGTTCCGCGTTAAATCGACGCACACCTACGCCGTAGGCTACGGCGTAGGGTGTGCGTCGCCGCGTACCCTACGCCGTAGCTCTGCGCCGGTGTAACGCGGAACCATAAATCAGCCCCCGCCTGTGCTGTTCTCATGGCTTTAATTTGTAGCGAGTAACGAGGTGTCCAATTTTAAATGTAGCGGATTAAAAGTACGATTTTTTCCTTGAAAATGTAACGAAGTAAAAGTAAAAGTACAGAAAAATGAAAGTATCAATAAAAGTACAAATTCTCAAAAATCTTACTTAAGTACAATAACGAAGTACTTGTACTTCGTTACTTTACACCACTGAGTAAAAGTAAAAGTCCTGATTTAAAAAAAAAAAAAAAACGCAAGTAAAGTACAAATCCTCAAAAAAATGACTTAACTAGTGTAACGAAGTACATCTACTTCATTACTACACTGCAAAAACCCAAAATCTTAACAAGAATATTTGTCTTATTTCTACCTAAAATGTCTAATTTTTAGTCAAAAAAAATCTCATTACACTTAAAACAAGACTCATCACTGGAAAAAACAACAATTTTCACCTGTTTCAAGTAGATTTTCACTTGAAATAAGTAGAAAAATCTGCCAGTGGAACAAGATTTTTTGCTTGTAATGAGAAGATAAATCTTGTCCCTCTGGCAGATTTTCCTACTTATTTGAAGTAAATTTTCACTTGAAACAGGTGAAAATTGTCAAATAAGTTATTTACTGTATCTGGTGATGACTTTTTTTAAGTGTAATGAGATTGTTTGACTAAAAATGAGACATTTTAACTAGAAATATGGTCAGATTTTGAGTATTTGCAGTGTATACACCTGTGTGAAAGCAGCGTGTGGCTGAACAGATCCAGCTCGGTCTCATCAGACCAACGTTCACACGTTCAGCTCTCACCACCATGTTTCAGTTCATGAGAAACTCCAGACTGGCTGTGACGCTCCGCCGTGAAAGCAGTGAAACTTCTTGGACCTGGAAGATCAACGATGAAGAGCCTTTACCACAGAGTGAAACATTGAGTTCAGGAGAAGCAAGTTCAGTGACCGTTGCCTTTGCAGAAATCCAGGGATTCCTATCAACGCATCACTATTTTAGACATTTTGCACTTTCAACTCGGGGTGAAATTATCAGTTGTTTGCATTTAGTACTTCGCTTTCGTTTGCAATGATCAGTCGATCCACACTGATACACCAATTTAAATTATGAAAATTTGTATAGCATTAAGACAAAATGAAAATGTGAGTACTTGTCTTTTTTCATCAAGCTCATTGCACCCAGAAATAAAACTAACATGGTGTTTTAGGTTCTTACTATGATTTGATATGACAAGAAGTGGTTTTGTTCAATAGTTGTTCAAAGGCAGGTGGAAGCAGCAGCGGGATGACCAGAAGGAGGGGGGACCGCAGGGAGGTGGAAGCAGCAGGGGGATGACCAGAAGGAGGGGGGACCGCAGGGAGGTGGAAGCAGCAGGGGGATGACCAGAAGGAGGGGGGACCGCAGGGAGGTGGAAGCAGCAGGGGGATGACCAGAAGGAGGGGGGACCGCAGGGAGGTGGAAGCAGCAGGGGGATGACCAGAAGGAGGGGGGACCGCAGGGAGGTGGAAGCAGCAGGGGGATGACCAGAAGGAGGGGGGACCGCAGGGAGGTGGAAGCAGCAGGGGGATGACCAGAAGGAGGGGGGACCGCAGGGAGGTGGAAGCAGCAGGGGGATGACCAGAAGGAGGGGGGACCGCAGGGAGGTGGAAGCAGCAGGGGGATGACCAGAAGGAGGGGGGGTCGCAGTCATGTGGAAGCAGCAACGGGATGACCAGAGGGGGGGACCGCAGGCAGGTGGAAGCAGGAGCGGGATGACCAGAGGGGGGGGGGGGGGACCGCAGGTCAGCACCCAGCTCCCGAAGCTCCGGCCTGCAAACATGCACAAAAGAGAAAAAAGGGGGGCCGGCACAAGAAACTACAGGAGCGATGGACAAAAATGATAGCTATGAGATACTTATAATAAATAAAAATGGAAATGGAGAAGAGAGGAAGGGAAAAGGAGAGGAGAAGAAGGGTGAGAGGCACCGCCCAGTGGATCATGTCGGTCCCCCCTGCAGCATAGGCCTATAGCAGCATATCTACCACCAAGATATATTTGAGACTAACTATTATAGTCTTGTTCTATAGCTGCAACTATGACTACTGACTCTAACACACTAGAGTTTACACTACCTAGAGATCAATATATCCGTTCTTAACTGAATTAAAGTCACGTGGTGGCAGACGTTGTGATATTTGTAAATATCAACCAGCCATCCAGTTAATGGCTGTAATACGTTCAGGGATGAAGCTTGTGATGTACAGCCATACTTTCAACCACCTCCACGTTTGTTTTGAATGTTTTCCTTGTTCTTCGCAGTGATACGTCATCTGGCTGTTCTAGAAATGATTATGTAGCCTTCCATTTCCAAGGTTGAATCCTGATGACATATGTTGGTAATATTTGTCCTTTACTAAGTGATAAAGCTACGAATCATTGCATTATAGATATTATACAGAGAGATATTGTTTCTAAACCTGCAGCAGTTTTCTATTGGAATAACTTCTATAATGAGATAGATTGGAAAAACACATGGGTCTTGTCAAGAAAATGTATTATTACAAACAAAGTAAGAGAGGTTACTTTTAAAATACTTCATAGATGCTATCCAGTCAAGACCAATCTTATTAAATATAAGATAAACTTTGACACACTTAGCCTTAAAAATAAAAATATCCCCACGGTAAGTCATAATTGTGACATCGAAATTATGAGATAGAAAGTCATAATTATGAGATAGACGTCAAAATTATGATATAGAAAGTCGAAATTATGAGATAAAAAGTCATAATTATGAGATATAAAGTCATAATTATCAGATAGAAAAGTCGAAATTATGAGATAAAAATTAATAATTATGAGATAACGTCATAATTATGACTTTCTATCTCATAATTTCAACATAATTATGACTTATCGTGGGGATATTTTTATTTCTTTTAGTTTTCATCTTATTTCTTTTCTTTTACTGGCGGAAATGGGCTTCCATATTCAATAAAAAAAATAAAAAATAAATAAAAATGTAGCCTTCCATTTTCAGATGCTTCGTTGGGACTTTTTGAACGGTCTTCTCAGGTGATTGACAGGCCAGGAGGCCCCGCCCCCGCTAAGCCCCGCCCCGGGCCCGCCTCTCTAAGCCCCGCCCCCTTTAAGCCCCGCCCACCTCCGGCTCCAGATCTCCATTTTCTTGTCCGGGTTTGTTTGAGGGAGCGGAACACCGAACATTCAGGAAAAATGAATGAAGAATACGACGTGATCGTCCTCGGCACCGGCCTGACGGTGAGAGCTGCGCCCAGCGCGGGGGGCTCGGTGCGGGGCTCGGGACCTGGGCGTGGACGTGATTAAAGCCGGAATTATGCTTCCTGCGGTAAATCGACGCAGAGCCTACGCCGTAGGGTTACGGCGTAGGGTACGCGGCGACGCGCATCGTCCGCGTCGGTGTAACGCGGGACCATAAATCATCCTTAACGCGGAAGCATAAATCAGCCTTCAGCAGGCCCCGCTAGCCTAGCCGCCTAGCTCGTACACGTAGCAGCCTAATTAAAGCCGAGCAGCCCCGCGGATTCTGCTGCTTTCTGCTGGCAGGGGGGGGGAGTGCGGGGCTGGTTCTGGCTGCAGTGGACAGTGTTACTTATTTCAGTAAGGACGCCAGTTAGGACGGGTTTTGTCAGGATGAGATTAATCCGTTAGCGGCTTACGCTACCTGCTAACGAGAGACCAGCTCCTGGTTATGGCTGATTTATGGTCCCGCGTTACACCGACGCAGAGACCACGGCGTAGTTTGCGCGTCGACGCACACCCTATGCCGTAGGCTACGTGCGTCTATTTGACGCAGAACCATAAATCAGCCTTCACTCGTTTTAATGCTCTTTAATGCAGCTCTGTCTGCAGAATAAGTCACATATTGTTTCATCCACTTTACCACAAACATAACATTTATCTTACAGGACTGTCTCAGACAATTAGAATATTGTGATTTTCTGTAATGCAATTACAAAAACAAAAATGTCATACATTCTGGATTCATTACAAATCAACTGAAATATTGCAAGCCTTTTATTATTTTAATATTGCTGATCATGGCTTACAGTTTAAGAAAACTCAAATATCCTATCTCAAAAAATTCGAATATTCTGGGAATCTTAATCATAAACTGTAAACCATAATCAGCAATATTAAAATAATAAAAGGCTTGCAATATTTCAGTTGATTTGTAATGAATCCAGAATGTATGACATTTTTGTGTTTTTTAATTGCATTACAGAAAATAAAGAACTTTATCACAATATTGTAATTTTCTGAGACAGTCCTGTATACTCCAAACCTCCTGACTTGCTGTCAGTCCGAATCAGAATAAACTTTATTATCCCAGTCAGACATGTCAAACAAGGCTGCAGCGTGTCACGGAAACCCCGTGACGCCTTGTGTCAATGGACGGCTTCACGTCTCTGCAGCCCTGAATGGCATTTCCTGGCCTTTCCTCAGCAGCTCAGCTAAGAGCTGAATACTGTTCATGAAGGACTCGGGTCTCTGTCTCTCTGTCTCGTCTTGGCGTGGTGACTTCCACTAAATAAGCCGAGGATCCGTCTGAACGGACTAGGGCAAAAGCAGCGGTGCAGAAGTTGCTTCAGGATCTGGCAGGGTGTGGTTGGAGTCAAACTGGAAGCGAAAGTGTGCTCGGTGAGAGCTGCTCGGTGAGAGCTGCTCCAGCCTCACACGGACGTGCACACGTCGAGCTGCTGCTGCCAGGCACATCTTTCACTCGTACTACGTCTGCTACTTCCTGCTTTCTTTGCTGTACTTGAACAGGCCACTCAGAAATATTTGAAGCCTTATCTGAAATGTAGAGTGTTTTCCACTAGGGCTGCAGCTATCGAATATTTTAGTAATTTGGTATTCTACTGAAAATTCCATTGAGTAATCGGATAAAACATATTTTTGTTTATTTAAAGAGAAATTATAAATATACATAAGATGTTAGATGTTAATTGACATCAATAAGACAAAATTATATAATCCAGTAGGTTCATGGCTGTGCATTTAAAAACCCTGAACTTACACCAGTCGACCAAATTCACTGCCTTAACTCAAAAAACTAAGGATCTGACCAAGAATTGTTCTTATTTCTAACCTAAAAATGCCATTACACCTGATAACACACATCACTTCAAAGGTTAGGTGTTTTTCCCACGTGTTTCAATTGAACTTTCATTTGTGTCAAGCACATTTGAAGTTCTACTTAAGTTTTAAGTTAAAGTCTTGATAAGATTTTGAGTTTTGGCAGTGTTCAAAATAATATTATAAGACCTGCTGTATTGGAGCACATTTTCTTTTAGTTAAAACTGTAGCGGGAACAGATGTTTAGAGGAACCTATGTCTGTACCGGGTTAGAGGGGGAACATATAGGAGAATGGACCAGAAGAATATAGAGTGGATTAAAAATAAAAGTTAAGCACTGAGCTACTGGGCCATTGCAGACTGCCTGAGCACATAGATATATAATATATAATATATATATATATATATATATATAAATATAGATCTATGCCTGAGCATGTTACAAAAACCAAACATATCCTCCTTTTTCTTCTTCCTTTACCGGGGGGAAACACCCTGCTTTTGAGCTGGTGAAATTAAACGATTCCTCGAGGCAGACAAAATTCCTCGATCATTTTTTGTAATCGAATTACTCGAATTATTCGAGGAATCGTTTCAGCCCTATTTTCCACTGAAAACACTTTTTTTTTTGAGAGACAAGAAAAGTAAAAAATAATAATACATTTTCTTTAAAGGCGCCTTTCTGACACTCAAGGTCACCATACAAATTAAATCAGCTACGAAAATGATCATAAAATAAAGTAAGAGCAGAAACAATGACTACACTATAATGCAGGGACAGATGGACATAAACGGTACAGACATGTGTTCAGGCTTTCCGCCTATCAGAAGAAAGAGAGCCTGAAAAGATGAGTTTTTTTGTTTGGATTTGAAGTGTGGAAGCCCAACATCGCCGATTATCTCAGCAACAAACTATTAAAATGATGTTTTGAGGGAGGAAAAGATGTTACCTGATATCTGCCACATCAGATTTTTCTTCAGCCAGGGAACTCTCAGCTTCTTTTTTTCTCCACAGCTATGACAGCGTTCTGCTGCTCAATCTCTTTAGCTTTCTCTTCAGCCAGAGTCTTTTTCTCCTCAGCTACACTGGTGTTTGTGATCATCTCTTCACAAAGGTGTGGACTTTTCAGCAAGCACCACCTTCTGATCTGCCAGTTTCATTTCAGCTCGCTGCTCACTGGCTTCCTTCAGTTTTTCCAACCCTCCCTGTAAACATTTGCACTGAGAAAGGATGTATAAGAATGAACTTTACATTTACAAAATACAGGTTACAGAACGTAAACTTTCAAATGGGCCTTAAATGCAGATTGTAAATCAGGTTTTATCTTAACTTTACATTGTTTGCTATAATATATATTTATTATTATGTAACTTTTTTTTTGTTTATTTAGCAATTTAAGATAAATTGAACAATAAATGTAAAAACATTGAAATAACATGCAAGGAAAGGAAGAAGCCTGGTGGCTTCTATAGAATCCTTTCCTTATATGAATAAACATATATATAAAACAAAAACACAAAAGAAAATGTAACTCGGATTAAATAATAAACACTACAAAGATGAAACAATAAGAAAGTTCTTTAAATGTTTTTTGAATATTGTCAAGGATGGGGATGATTTAAGAGATTTATTGAGTGAATTCCACAAGTGGGGAAAGATTGATGTTTAATGTTCTACAAAACGCTAAATTAAAATCATCTTTGTGCCTTATGGCATAAGAATGAATATCAGAATTAACACAAAATAAATTATGAAAAGAAGAAGGAAGATCTTTTATATAATTTTTAAATTTGAACATAAACATGTTTTAAAAATGTTAATTTTATTGACGGATAATAATGAATATTTAATGAAAAGGGGAGCAGATGGCTCATATCTGTTTGCATGTGATTTCATTCTGAGAAAAATTTTCAATTATCAGTAATTTATTAATATATGTTGAATGTGTTGAAGCTAGGGTTGTCCCGATCAGGATTTTTTAGCTCCCGATCCGATCCCGATCACTTGAGTTTGAGTATCTGCCGATCCCGATTTTTCCCGATCCGATCACTTTTTTTGGCTCCCGATACATTTCCGATACTTTTTCCCAATCAGATACATTTTGGCAAAGAATTAAGTAAAAAAGTAAAGTAAAAAAAAGTAAAGTAAATTAAGTAAAAAACTGTATTGTCCATTCTCTCCAACATGGACATATTTTTGTTTTTTCACTGACTGCATCATTGGATCAAAACAAAGCTTATCAGCTCTGGTGCCACAAAATGTAGAAACATGAAATTGTAAACTAAAACAAAAAGTTCAGAATAGTAAAATAACAAAAATAAATCAATTTCACTTCAAAAGGAGGTAGTTTACTTACGAGGTTTAAAAGTTGAATGACATCCAGTCAAACTCACAATCAATAAGAAAATGAAAATACATTTTGGCTTAACCGTAGTGCAGAATTCTCAACAGCATGAAATGAATAGCAGCAGATATTCATTGTGGCTGTTATAGTTTTCTGTCACTGTGTTGTGCTGATGTCACGCAGAGCGTAGGAACCAATTGTGGTTGTTCAGACACGGACCCTTTAGACCGTAACACCAGCCTGCAAAATAGCAGTCCGTCATCCCTGTGTTGTTACCGAGTCAATAAAGTGGACCAAAAGATGATTTACGAGTGACGGATAATCATTTACATAACACTACAGTCACTTTTCTCCGACAGCTTTTCTTTGTTTTTAAAACTTTCTGAGCGTAGCCTAGCTGCTGTTAGCTCTCTGTTAGCCACGCTTCCTTCCCCACCAGCACAAACGATTCTTCAGCCGCCGGCGCTGCCCAAAATCTTACAATAAACACACATCAACTGTCTGTATTGTTAAATGCAATTATAAAATGATTAAATAATTAATATATGTTAAAACATAGGCACAGAGCAATAAGCAAACAAATAAGACGAACTGGCCTGGAGCTGCTGGAGCCGCTCTGAGCTGCAGCTGGGGCTCAGAGCAGAGCCGCCCGGCTCTTCTGGCCGCTGCGCCGACTCCGCGCTCCCAGCGCTACCGGGTCGCGGAGTCAGAAACCAGCCGGCCGAGCCATAACAGTATGTCCCGATACTTTTTTGGCCGATCCCGATCTTTTGAAAATGACGTGATCGGGCCCGATCGATCGGCCACCCGATCGATCGGGACAACACTAGTTGAAGCCCAAACAATGTTGCAGTAATTAAGATGAGGGAAGATGAAGCTGTAATAGAGACTTAGATGAGAGGAAGGAAGAACAAAAATACCAAGCATCTTCATAGATTTCATACATACAGAATCAAAATGTTGTTTCCAATTTAAATGATCATCGATAATGACACCCAAGAATTTAGTACGAGTAACCTGGCAAATTTCAGAGCTATTGATTATAATTCTAGGTTTTTCTTCAGGAAATGTTTTGTTTTTGTTACTAAAAATCATGAACTTGCATTTTTTTAATATTAAGAGTAAGCTTGTTCAGTTGAAGTTCCCTTTGGGGATCCGGGGTGGTGGGAGAGCCGTGGTCAGATGTCTTGGAGCCTGTTGTTAACCAGTGTGACTGCAGATGCTCCGAGGGCTGTCCTGTATCTTCTCCGTGAGCTCTGTTCACAGCGAGGCATGTGAAGAATGCCGAGGCACGTGGAATGCATGACATGAATATTTCTTAAACTAATCAACCAGTTGAAAAAACAGATGATCCCACTACAAAAAGCATCAGCAGTTACAGTCGTATTCTAGTCTCATGGTTCTCTGGGTGAGCTCACCTACCTGTGGCTCTCTGCTTCTGCACACTAACAGAAATACAGCACTGTCTCAGAAAATTAGAATATTGTGATAAAGTTCTTTATTTTCTGTAATGCAATTTAAAAAAAAAAAAAAAATAATGTCATACATTCTGGATTCATTACAAATCAACTGAAATATTGCAATTACAGATTAAGATTCCCAGAATATTCTAATTTTTTGTGATAGGATATTTGAGTTTTCTTAGGCACAATATTGTAATTTTCTGAGACAGTCCTGTATGTGGAACAACCAGACGTGTAGAATAGTCTTTGCAGCTTTGGTGTTTTACTATTGTCATGCCATTATGTTGGTTAATATTATAAAGTGCAGTGACTCTTTCATACTTTTTCTTTTTACCTTTTGGTTTTCACATTTCTTTCTTCTCTTTGGTGTATTCTGTTTTGGTCATCCATTTCTAATCTAAGCCATTGTACAACGATCAATTCAATGATTTGATATGTTTACGCCACATTAGAAACGCCACATTAGAAATTGTTAAGGTTCTGCGTTTGTCCAAATTAAAACCTAGGTTACATACTAAACGGAATCCATGACTTCAGACAAACACAGCCAGATAATGGGGTTGGGAGTAGAATAATATTCCTCTTTGGACCTCAACTGGTAAAGTTGCTGCCAGCTAGCCTGGTCATCCATCCAAATTCTTCTTTGAGGCAATTAATCTGGCTCGTCTGTATTTAACTTTGATTTCCAGCGGGCAGTAGTAAAAGAGACTGAACGGCATTGGATAGCCACACAACTCATCAGAGAAATAAAGCATGTGACGTTGGCAGAACAACAATGAAAAATGAAAATGGCTGCAGTGGAGTGAGAAGAGCAGGGACTGACATGTCACTTCTGCAGTAAACATGTTGATCCACGCTCTTATTAGCAATTCTGCAGCCTTCTCGGTTGGTTTGAATACTGAATTATGTCATAGTCTGTTCCATGAGAGGGAACTTTTGTTAAGTGGCTGGTTTTAGTTGGCCGGCCCAAGAGTCTGCACAGTCTGTACATTACAGGACTGTCTCAGAAAATTAGAATATTGTGATAAAGTTCTTTATTTTCTGTAATGCAATTTATAAAAAAAAA
The DNA here is from genome assembly GCF_033807715.1 of Cololabis saira. Taxonomy (NCBI): domain Eukaryota; kingdom Metazoa; phylum Chordata; class Actinopteri; order Beloniformes; family Belonidae; genus Cololabis; species Cololabis saira. The sequence goes on along the minus strand of NC_084609.1, from coordinate 34,753,820 downwards.
AAAAAGTCATACATTCTGGATTCATTACAAATCAACTGAAATATTGCAAGCCTTTTATTATTTTAATATTGCTGATTATGGCTTACAGATTAAGATTCCCAGAATATTCAAATTTTTTGAGATATTTGGATATTTGAGTTTTCTTAAGATGTTATATATGTATTTATTAGGGGTGTAACGGTACATGTATTTGTATTTGAACCGTTCGGTATAGCGTGTTCGGAACGGAGGCGTACCGAACGAGTTTCCACACGGACATATTAAGTAGAGGACCGCACGTTATGGAGCAGAGCGCTGCTGCAGCTGCACATATATAGGCAGTTGCGCTCACACCGAGAAACAACAAGCAACAGTTGTAGCCGACCAAATCCGCTCCGACCCGGTGTGTCAGTATCAGCGCAGACAGACTGCAGCTTTGCCTGATTTATGGTTCCGCGTTAAATCGACGGCGTAGGGTCGCGGTGCGGTGTGCGTCGCCGCGTACCCTACGCCGTCGATTCTGCGTTGGTGTGACGCAGAACCATAAATCAGCCACGGGGAGCAAGGGCTCGCTGGGTTGATGTTGATCCGCGGACCAAACTTGTTAAGGAGCATCAAACTCACTCTTATCTACGCGGAAATAACGCTAAAATATAAAGAAGGCGTCCCAAAGTGTGATCGATGGTGAAATAGGAAACTGAAGATGTGCAGCTATATGTGTAGGCTGTTCCCACTGTTCCCTTCAGTTCTGCAGCGCAGCTTTAGCCCCGCCCACCCCCGCCCCGCTGCAGGCACTGACGCTTTCAGTGTGAATCCAGGGTAATGCCGCTAGTATTGGCAATAAAAGTAAATTATTTATAAATGTTATTTAATCTGAGCAACAACTTTAAACTGTTCAGTGTTGCATTTGTTCAATTTTGCACATTTGATGTAGAAAAGATTTGTTTTTAAGATTTTGTTGTTTATAAGTCTGAGCCTTATAAATGTTATTTAATCTGAGCAACAACTTTAAACTGTTCAGTGTTGCAACTGTTCAATTTTGCACATCAGGGAGATATTTTATTTAAGTCTGGGCCAATGTTATTTTGTGTGTGTGTGATAAACACCTAGCACGTTTATATTTTGCATTTTGGTTTCTTACTATACCGAAAATGAACCGAACCGTGACCTCCAAACCGAGGTACGTACCGAACCAAGATTTTTGTGTACCGTTCCACCCCTAGTATTTATTTTTTTTTCTTTCCTCTCTTGGAACAAAGGAGTGGCTGGGCATAAGATATCTACCTCAACCCAAGGGTAGTCTGATTCCTGGTGTTTAATGATCAGGTTTCTTTCCAGAGCTCCAGAGACGGCAGGATTTAGTTCAAGTTGGGTTTATGGAGATTGCGCTGGTAAAGGACAAACTGGCAATAGAGCAAAGTGCTAACTAGGAAAGCTTTTCCATACCTCATGATTACAATGTGCAACTCATACGGAAGTCAAATGTGCCAAATAACTTTCTAAATGATATGCAGATTTATAATATCATTAAACTATAATTGCATGCCCCGCTCAGCTTCTGTCTTAGTCAGACGGCTGTGACGGTGTTAAGAGAAGTTGACTTAAGCTTGCTTAATTTGTAATCACTGTTGACGGATTAACGATAAGGATTATGGGTACTTCTAGAAGTCTAAGAATTTACTGAATAAGTAATGTAACGTTTTTTTTTACAAAAAATGTACAAATAACAAATGTTGGTTGTTACCTTTATGTTAACTTTGCCCCGCATGACTTGCACTCAAATCTGCTTGTATAAGCAAATCACATGTTTTACATGAAGAACTTTGACCAGCAAGTTACTGTTATTAAGTCCCATTTCCTGTGTAGAAAACCACTCATTTCAATAGTCTGAAATGTTCCTGATATTCCTTTGTTCATAAAGTGTAGTTGATGAAATATCACATACATTTTCTCTTAATTCAGCATCTACTTACTAAATAGTGGATCTATTCTGTTCACAAAGAAAATGAAGGGAAGTGGAACTAAGTTGATTAGTAGCACAACAATAAAAAATAAATGTCTTCCCCTGTCGTTTTACCTTCACAGGGGTCATTTTGCTTCAATGTTTTGCTTCGTATCACTTGATTCAAGTTGAATTTTTAACTAGACTGGTTTAGTGTGGTGGAAATTTCCACTGCTGTAAAACCAAAGCTTACAGCTGTAATAGGCTTGATATGTTAGAAATTTAACTTGGACGTCATCTCCGTTTCCATAGATATGGATATATGTCTGTTATCCATTAGGCCTGCAGCTATCGAATATTTTAGTGATCGATTTTTCTATGAAATATTCCATTGATTAATCGACTATAAAAACTACTTTTATAAAACTTACTTTTGCTTTATTAAAGCGCAATTATAAATATACAAGAGAAAACAAGACAGATTACTTGATTAAAATCAACCAATTTGTTTCTTTTATGAGAATAATTGACATCTATTTACATATTATGCAAAGTAGAAAACTTCCCCCAAAAAATAAATACAATTATTTTAAACTTAACATTTCCTAAAACATAAAAAAAAACAACATTTTTTTCCTAAGTATCGAAAATAAAAGATATTCTTAAATACTGCTTTTAAATTGTGCAACTTCACATTCAGAACCAACAGAAATGCTTGGCTGTGGACGGGGACTCGGAACAAGAGTCTTACACCATGTGGACCAGGACCTTCATTTTTAATTTAAAATAATCCCACAGCTTTGGCATCTTCTTTCTCTTCCTCTTATTACTTTCGCTTTGCTGTGTTTTCTCATTGGCACTGTAACTACTGCTAGTCCTGGGCCGCGTCTGTGCAGCTAAACTGTTCACACACGTTACGAAAAGCGTGTCGCTTCTTCTTCCACTTTATAAAGGACACATTACCTGCGTCCGAAATCCCACACTTCCACCGTAATGAGTTTGGAAAAACAGTGTGAGATTTTTTAGTGCGTCCGAAATATTAGTACGTACACAATAGTATGTACTATCCATACTCATTCTGGAGAAATGTATTAGTATGTATTGATGGACACTAGCTAAGCAGAAACTTCCCACAATGCAATGCAGCGGTGTTTGGTTGCTAAGTGCTGCGCACATACGTATATGTCATAAGTATAATAATTAGGGATGCCCCGATACCGATACTGCCCTCATATACTCGTACTCGCAAAAATTCTCGGATACCACGCACCGATACTTCGTGGTTGTAGTTACTGGTTAGCGCCGCCACGGGGAGATGTTGAGCCGCCCCGCGGCCCCCCGGGCCTGGCAGCCTGGCTGAGCAGCAGCCACAGAGCTGCTGCTCTGTGGCTGTAGCCAGCTGTTCATGTTTCAGTAAATTCTATCTTCCTTAATTATACAAACTGGACGGTTGAGTATTACCCTTACTCACAGGGAACTTTATTAAACACTCCATGTAACTCACAGTACAACATAAACAATCCCAGTGTAAATTCTACGCTACATGGGCCCCTTTTTTCTCTTACATTAAGAAGCTTGATTTCCCTGCGGTTCCATAGCAATGTTATTTTTCCTAGTTGTGTGCGGATATTTTTATTTTTTATATTTAGTATCTTATTTTTTTTTTATTTACATATGTATATGTTTGAGGATTCCGCTGTTTTATCTGGTCGTACTGTAGGTATTTTAGTATGTGTGTTTTTTTTTTTTGTTTTTTTTAGGACTGTTTGTGTTAGTGTCCTTTTACTTTAGCACTGTAATTCATTTGTGCGTTTATTCTGCTAATGTTTGTTGTGCCGAAAATCCAAATAAAAAAAAGATTTAAAAAAAAAAACAATCCCAGTGTTACATTCTGGTTAGCCGTGTTAGCCGCGTTAGCCGCACCGACAGCCCGCAGTCTGTCTTGCTTCTGTCGTCATCCCTTATTTTGAAATATGTCCACCCTGCTGACGTCCCGCTGCATTAATTGTCGCTATCTTGCCTGAAACGGTGCTGCCAGTCTCACTCGTGTATCACTCTCTATAACCGGACTGTAACAATGGGATTGTTTATGTTCTTCTTCTTCTCTGTTTTATTGGCGGATCCTGCACCAACTTTACGGTGCTGACATTGTATTATTGGGTATAAAAATTAGGAGATGAGAAAGTATCATGAATTGACCACTGTTTTATTTCAGGCTGAGGCAATGAGCAATATTTCACTTTTTAGAGACTCTTGGAGACGACTTGGATTGTGTAGCTTACTAGCTTAAACTTTCCTGTGGTAATAATTATATGTACAACACAACATGTGCACCAACACAGACAACAGCAGATATTTCACTCTCTTAGAGTTGATACAAGTTCTTAACTATAAACCTTAGTTTTCCTGTGGAATAAGGAATTGCATCTTAAAATAAAAAAAATTAATTATTAAGCTTTGTGAAAGCTTTAGTGATAGCATCTGCTACGTGTGAGGAAACTCTTGTGAGTGAAACAAAACTCTTCACGCTAGAACTCCAGATGTCACTTGTGAAGCGACTGACACGATTGTCGTCCTGCATGAGGACTGTATATAGTTTGGTATAACTGGCGGGAGTTCATCAGTGAAATATTTACGAGTCGGCAGCGTGTACCGAGATACAAGCAGCTAACGGTGTGTTTAAACCCGACGTCTTCTACAACAGAAATGATGACCAAGGCTTATGAATTTATTACCTTACGATGTAGTTCTTTATTTTTCTTGCTGTTGCTGCTGTCGTTTGTAGGTCCCTGTTATGTTCAGTGGAGTTAGCGGCATTGCTCCTTTTCTGTCTCTGCCTTAGCGGCAGCCAGCTTTGGCAACTCAATATCCTCCTTCGTTCTAATTTTCTGAGACAGTCCTGTATGTTTAATTATCCATATCGTCACATGACCAGCATTTTCGTTGCGTCTCGTCTCGTTTTCCTCAGGTGATAAAGGTTCATAATTAGTCGCACAAAATGGACAGGAATGTAATGGTAAGGATGTGAGGGGTGACAACAGGTCACCATTAATGCTGTAATCAACCTAAAAAAAACAGCAATCGCTGCATTTCTATTGGAGGCCAAACATGAAAGGTGATTTGATTGTGATTAGATATGTAGACGTGGCAGGTTTGCTACAGCTGGTAAATACACGCCGCTGCTTTAGGGAGATGCTGGCTCTGATTTCCAGGTGTTAGAAGATGTGGGCGTGACCTTTGCACACTACTATACCTGGCATACAGTTGATTCTATTTACTGTCTCTCTCAGCAAGTGGAGTAACAGGAGTCCCCACTGTTGAACATCTTACCCCTGAAAGGAGGAAAGGCTTCAATGCTGGAAGGAAAACCGTGATGTGATACGAGCAGAAAATGACTGTGTTTCCATGCATCAATAACCCTTTTAAAACCCGAATATTGGCAATAACCCGAATTTGCACGGCCATGTAAACACCAATAACTCCTTTTGAATAACCCGAATTTTCTCATATTCAGGTTTTTAAAAACCCCAATATGAGCCCTGGGTTACTCCTTTTAAAACCTGAATATTGGGTCATGTAAACGCCAAACGGAATATCCCCATCAAACGGAACAGGAATTTGTTTTCTGCACATGCTCTGTTCACAAGGAATCCTGGTCTTTTGAGTCCAGGAAGTTCTTATAAACACGGAGAAACACAAGACCAGGAGACTTATCACTTCATAAATGTAATGAAGGATATGAACATTTCTGCATTTGTAGACGGTAGAAAGTACCGGGATAGAAGATTTAAAAGAAGGTGAGATAAGATAAGATGAATCTTTATTGTCTCCCTTAGGAGAAATTTGTCTTGGACACGAGAGGCACAGGCGACAATCACACTCCAATAAACATAGAAACATAACCCCGAAGTCTTTACCCACATGTACAATCAAACCATACTATAATTAACACATATCAATTCCCAGTTCCCAGAAAACCTATTACACAATACCCCTGAGTAGAAGAAAGCCAGACTGAACCTATTGCACAAATGTCCACATTATTGCACAAATGAACTACACAAGAGAAACCTACACATTATGTAGTATGTATGTTATGTGAGCCAAAAGTTGTGCGAAGCAGCATTTGTTTTGAATTTGGATACAGGAAGAAGAAGCGGAAATGACGGGAATTGCGTCATGATGTTCTCCGTGCGTCGCTGGTTTGATCCAGATACCCTGAATGATTGATTACCATGTAAACGGAATATTCCCAATGTTTCAGTAACCGGAATATTAGCAATAACCCAGATTTTGACTGCATGTAAACGTAGTCCATGTCCTTGAGATCTTTTAAGTTGTTGCCGGAATCGTGTGCACAAATTTAGACATTACTTGTTAATTTGACGGATGAGATAACTTGAACAGTTTTTTAGTGTAAAGACTGATAACATTTTTTGAAATCTTTAATGATTGTTGATAAACTTACTGAAATTAAAAAAAAAAAAATGTTTGTTAAAAAATGCTCCTATGTGCTCCAAACAAAAACTATTCCTTTCTAAGACATGTCCAGTTGTTCTGCAAAAGGTTACCCAACCGTATTACTTTTGAGATTTAATCGAGCTGTGCATGCTCATAAAATCCCCCTTTTGTGTATCTTTTTACAGGCCTTTGACCTTTCGTGTACCATTGCCTAGTGCACAAGGTAACAGGACATATATTTTCACTGACTGGCAACTTAAAAGTGCACTCTTATTATTGTTTTACATTACTTTTGGAATGAAAACAAGACTGACACAAGTGAACGTTCAAGCTGTCAGAAGCAGAACTACATGGCCTTGTTAATGTTTGTCTCAGATGGTTTTATTATAGGTGCAAAGAAGATAATTTCATATGTTTGAGAGACAGGTTGCGAAATCCCGTGAATTCAGTGGACTTTATACATTTTACAGTGCCGTTGTCATGTGGCTGCTGAAATTACCCGACAACCTTTCCTCTGAAATAATTTTTTAATTCTTGAGTGTGAGAGAGTGTGCTCGCGTGTGTGTGTGTGTGCGCGTGTGTATGTACACACATTCCTACAAGCTTAGGGTGTGTGAATGAACGCTTTGACTCTTCTTTGCACTGCACATGCACAAATGATATAACTCTCACGATGAGAAACGTTCACCACTTCTGGGTTTGGTAATGCGATGGTCAGGTTTCTGTCCCAGCTTCAGTGTGCTGCTTACTTTCGTTTTTCTGTCGATTTAGGGGAAAAAACTATTAAATCATTGGTTGATTGTAAATTAATGTACATGTCATTTTCATTCTGAAAATGGAAAACTGGCCAAACATAAAATGAAAACACAAGAAAAAGTAAAAACAGATTTCTAAAAATGGACATTGACCCTGAATAACCCATATTGTTAGAGCTCCCATTGTTTTGATGCTGCATTAAGAGCCATTAACAATTGCACTGTGTTGAGCTGATAAGGAAAACTATTTTTTGTTGTTGTTGTATATTGTAAGTCAAGCTAATGTATTTTTAAAAGAATCCAGCTGGGTACATTGTGTAATGGTTGTAGGAAGTGAGATGAGGCTTTGTCTTTGGTCATGTGAGAAGTTCCACCACGTGTCCTTTGTGTCTGAGTCCTTGTTCCGTGGTAAAACTGTCACATGATATCCTCATATCAGATTTGCTTGATTGTACGAACCTGCTGTCGTAATCGTATTAAGGCGTTTGATGTGGACAAATTCCAGACTATGGCAAACATGCACATTTTCCTTCCCAGCTAATCCTGGGTGTGTAAGCTTTGAAAGCTGCTGTCATTCCTCCAGCGCAGCACAAGCATGTTGGACATTGTGCTGGTTCTGGGCGTGTCTGCGTCTGGACCTTTCCAGCAGCGGTTGCTCTGCCACGGCCGGGGGCAGAGCCGGGGGGAATTACCAACAGTAACAAATACGCAGTATAATGTGTACACGAAGAAGACTGACATTTAAACTCCTACTCTTAACCCTTGTGCTGTCTTCGGGTCAAGGAAGGAGGAAGAGAAGAAGGGAGGAAAGGAAGGAAGAATGAAAAGAAGGAAGGATAGAAGGAACTAAGGAAGAAAGGAGAAAAGAAGGAAGGAAGTAGGTAAGGGAGTAAGGAAGGGAGAAAAGATGGAAGGAAAGGAGAAGGGAGAAAAGGGAAGAAGGGAGGGAGGAAGGAATGGAGAAAAGGAAACAAAGAAGGGAGGGAAGAAGGAAGGAATGGAGAAAATAAGGAAAGAAGGAAGGAAGTAGGAAGGGAGGAAAGAAGGGAGTAGGAAAGGGAGGGGAGAAAGGAGAAAATAAGGAAGGGAGAAAAGATGGAAGGGAGAGGAGAAAAGAAGGAAATAAGGAGGTAGGAAAGGAGGAAGGGAGGGAGAAAAGGAAAGAAAGAAGGGAGGGAAGAAGGAAGGAATGGAGAAAATAAGGAAGGAAGTAGGAAAGGGAATTAAGGAAGGGATAAAAGATGGAAGGAAGGGAGAAAGGATGGGAAGAAGGAAGCAATGGATAAAATAAGGGAAGAAGGAAGGAAAAGCAAAGAAGGTAATGAAGGAACAAATGACGAAAGGGAGGTAGGAAGAAAAAGGAGTAACGGAGGGTAAAAAAGGAGGAAAGGAAGAAGGAAGGAGAGAGCATGGTAGGAGGAAAGGAGGATAGAACAATTGGGTCAAAGTGTAAGGAAAGTTTATTTGTATAACACGTTTGAGCAACAAGGAAATTCATGCTTTGCATAGTGTAGGCTATTGGATTTTAGTAAGAGGGAACAGTGAAACTCAGTTTTAGTACATTAATTTTGTAAAACAGACACAATATATCCTAAATGGGGCAGTTTTATGATTTTATTCATAAAGTCTTTGGTTGAGGCCGGTCTGCTGTTAATAGAGCGTTTGCATTGACGTCACTTCCCCACTGGACCAGCCCCCTTTATTCACACTGAGTGGTAAAAACATCTGCAACTAGTGGAGAAGACGGGATAACAGCTGATTATCAGCTTAAATTAAAGGCAGTTGGACTTGACAGTGACCCGTACAGTTACCAAGAACCAGTGGTCCATGGACATTAATATTTGGTACAGTTACCACGAACCAGTGGTTCAATTCAATTTTATTTATATAGCGTCTAATACAACAGAGTTGTCTCTAGACGCTTTACAGAGACCCATACCCAGAACATAAACCCCCGAGCAGTTATTACATAAACAATGGCAGGTAAAAACTCCCCTGGTGGGAGAAAAACCTTAAGCCAAACAGTGGCAAGGAAAAACTCCCCTTTAGGAGGGAAGAAACCTTGAGCAGGACCAGGCTCATCAGGGGGGACCCTCCTGCCGAGGGCCAGACTGGTGGGTCAGGGACGGCAACAGCACAGCAGGCAGGTGGAAGCAACGGGATGACCGGGGGTGGGGACCGCAGGCCAGCACGCAGCTCCCGAAGCTCCGGCCCAATCAGCAAGTCCCAGGTTGGGGTGCAGGGTCAGGGAAAGACTTGTGCTCCGTAATGCAAGCTACAAGCCACCCACGACCACCTGCAGGACAAAAGAGAGAAAAGGGAGGAGAAGGGGGGGCCAGCAACGGGATGACCAGGGGTGGGGACCGCAGGCCAGCACGCAGCTCCCGAAGCTCCGGCCCAATCAGCAAGTCCCAGGTTGGGGTGCAGGGTCGGGGAAAGACTTGTGCTCCGTAATGCAAGCTACAAGCCACCCACGACCACCTGCAGGTTCCGGTGTCCGGCAAAGGATGCTGCAACATGGACAAAAGAGAGAAAAGGGAGGAGAAGGGGGGGCCAGCACAAGAAACTACAGGAGCGACTCTGACACACTAAAGTTTACACTACCTAGAGATTTACCAACACCAGCTAGAGGTTTACTAAACACTAACTATAGGCTTTACTAAACAGAAATGTTTTAAGTTTAGTTTTAAAGGTGGAGGTGGTGTCAGCCCCCTTAACCCAGATTGGAAGTTGGTTCATGGACATTAATATTTGGTACAGTTACCAAGAACCAGTGGTCCATGGACATTAATATTTGGTACAGTTACCAAGAACCAGTGGTCCATGGACATTAATATTTGGTACAGTTACCAAGAACCAGTGGTCCATGGACATTAATATTTGGTACAGTTACCAAGAACCAGTGGTCCATGGCCATTAATATTTGGTACAGTTACTAAGAACCAGTGGTCCATGGACATTAATATTTGGCCACCAATCCAGTTTCCTGATATTTATATGTACTTAATTTCTACACCGGGGCAATACACAAAGCAAAGCTTGAAGGCTTGCAAAAGTGTTGATGCTTGGTCCGACTTCAAGGCAGGATTTGTTGTTGAAATTAAAGTGATGAGGACACCGAACTTTATGATTTGACCGTTTAACGTTAGCTACCCAAAAATCCAAAATCACGCTTCCACATAGATATTGGCAGGTAGGATGATTTGACAGATGAAAATACCCCGTCAGATCACGCTTCCACATAGACATCAGCATTTATCTATGTGGAAGCGTGATCTGACGTTTTTTTTTTTTCTTCCGCCGAAGCGTCGTACACATAGATCTATGTGAAGCACTTTCTGATTTCCTGCTGTTAAATCGTCTATTTGCATGAAAAAGCCTTTTGAAAAAAAAGAAACTGAGATAAAAGAAACGGGGATGGTACGGTAGTATTTTCTGCCGAGGTAGGACACCTGGGCAGAACACCGGCTTGGGTGTACATGGATCTATAAGTCTATGTGATGACATTAAAAGTATGACATGAATCTGGCTTCATTTCACCACCTCACCGCCTGCATCACCAGTTCCCCAGATCTTCAAAATGTTCCTGCGTGAAGGTCAGGGTTGGCGTAAAGATACACACATTTTCGGTTAGTTTTTTTTTTTTAAATCCCAACCTTTGCGTAGAAGGTCGCGTGCACCCTGTTTTGTGCGCACGCAAGCTTTATAAATGATGGTGTTGAAATCATGACGAGAGGCAGAATTCTATTGTTTTGGTCTTCATTTTTACCCTTCTCTTGACAGGAATGCATTTTATCAGGCATCATGTCCGTGAAGGGCAAGAAAGTTTTGCACATGGACCGCAACTCGTACTACGGAGCCGAGAGTGCCTCCATCACACCTCTGGATGACGTAAGTGAATTCAGGCCCATTCTTGCTCCGGATGATTTACAATTGTAATAATGACTTCCTCTTTTTATTTTAAGACTTTTTGAAGGTCTGTGTGTGCTGTGGCTGAATAGTGGCTCTGTCTGGCTGTGTCTCCCTGCAGCTCTTCAAGCGCTTCAACATTCCCGGCAGTCCTCCAGAGTCCATGGGAAAGGGCCGGGACTGGAACGTCGACCTCATCCCCAAGTTCCTCATGGCCAATGGTATTGTTGAATCACTGAGCTGAAATGTTTTTTACTTGGATGTGCAGAATACCTTTTTAAGAGTTAATTAAACATTACTATTAGTTTCCTTAACTTTAAAGTAAAGTAATGTCAGAGTACTTATGAAAGCACATAAAACCTTGGTTTAGCCTATGTTACAAATGTGTGACCGTTGGTGAATCTGGGCTGTGGTTGTATTTAGAAGTACTGGGGGCACCGTAAAGATTCAAATACAGTAATCCCTGGTTTTTCGCAGGGGTTACGTTCCTAAAAGAACCCGTGATAAGTGAAATCTGCGAAGTAGCAACCTTTTTCTTTTATTTATTTATTATGAAAAAAATCCAATAAGTACAGTTAGACAAACTGGCGTGTATTTCACTGCTCTTCTGAGCCGCTGCATCCTGACTCTTTTTCTTCTAAAGCCGCGGTGCAGGTGTGTTTTTTCCAGAGAAGAACATAGTTATGGGTCGTTGTTGTCGCTCTTTTTTTCTTCTGGGCAAAAAGATTCTTATAAACCGACACCATGGATTATACAGGACTGTCTCAGAAAATTAGAATATTGTGATAAAGTCCTTTATTTTCTGTAATGCAAAAATGTCATACATTCTGGATTCATTACAAATCAACTGAAATATTGCAAGCCTTTTATTATTTTAATATTGCTGATCATGGCTTACAGTTTAAGAAAACTCAAATATCCTATCTCAAAAAATTAGAATATTCTGGGAATCTTAATCTTAAACTGTAAACCATAATCAGCAATATTAAAATAATAAAAGGCTTGCAATATTTCAGTTGATTTGTAATGAATCCAGAATGTATTACATTTCTTTTTTTTTTTATTGCATTACAGAAAATAAAGAACTTTATCACAATTTTCTAATTTTCTGAGACAGTCCTGTAAATAAACTTTTGATTTGATTAGTTCCAGCCCTGATCTAGATGAATCCAAAAAGTGTAGTTAATGTTGTGTGTTTCTTGTTCCAGGTCAGCTGGTGCGGATGCTGCTGATCACGCAGGTGACCCGCTACCTGGACTTCAAGGTGATCGAGGGCAGTTACGTCTACAAGGGAGGGAAGATCTACAAAGTCCCCTCTACCGAGACCGAGGCCCTGGCGTCTAGTGAGTTCCTTAAACCCCACGGTCCCTGGTGTGGAAAGCTTTGGTGTGTTGTGATCAGTACGGGAGTTGTAAAAGAAATCAGGGGGGATGGTGGATTTTATCATATGCAACGGATAATTTGTGCTGATTACAAATAATATAATATATTACAAATAATAGCAGTGACCAAAACACCTGCAGAAATACTGCAGGAATGACATAGCAGCAGTTAAATGCAGCCTTCTGTAAGCTTTAAATATCCACTGGGCTTACATCAAATACATCAAAACACAACAATAAAAACACTTTTCTGAACTTATCAATATGACTCTGTCCTTCACAGGATAAGTAAAATGGATCACTGCAAAAACTCACAATCTTAACAAGAATATTTGTCTTATTTCTAGTTAAAATGTCTCATTTTAGTAAAGAAATCTCATTACACTTAAAACAAGACTCATTACTGGAAAAAACAACAATTTTCACCTGTTTCAAGTAGATTTTCACTTGAAATAAGTAGAAAAATCTGCCAGTGGAACAATATTTTTTTGCTTGTAATGAGAAGATAAATCTTGTCCCACTGGCAGATTTTTCTACTTATTAAAAGTGAAAATTTACTTGAAACAGGTGGAAATTGTCAAATAAGTTATTTTTCTGGTGATGACTAAATGTTGAAATAGCAGTAAAACCACATTCATTGATGAAATGACATAAGGGATGGAAAGGAGGGATGGCAGTTTTACAGGGGGGATGATTTGGACCGTTTTTATTTCAGGGGGGATGATTTGGACCGTTTTTATTTCAGGGGGGGATGATTTGGACCGTTTTTATTTCAGGGGGGATGATTTGGACCGTTTTTATTTCAGGGGGGATGATTTGGACCGTTTTTATTTCGGGGGGGATGATTTGGACCGTTTTTATTTCAGGGGGGATGATTTGGACCGTTTTTATTTCAGGGGGGGATGATTTGGACTGTTTTTATTTCAGGGGGGGATGATTTGGACCGTTTTTATTTCAGGGGGGATGATTTGGACCGTTTTTATTTCAGGGGGGATGATTTGGACCGTTTTTATTTCAGGGGGGATGATTTGGACCGTTTTTATTTCAGGGGGGGATCTCATCCCTCTCAGCAGTACTGGTTGTGCTGCAGACTGAATTCCCTCTCTCTCTCCTCCTCAGGCCTCATGGGACTGTTCGAGAAGCGCCGCTTCAGAAAGTTCCTCATCTTCATCGCCAACTTTGACGAGAACGACCCCAAGACCATGGAGGGCGTGGATCCCAACAAGACCACCATGAGGGCCATTTTCCAGAAGTTCAGTCTGGGGCAGGAAGTCATCGACTTCACCGGCCACTCTCTGGCCCTCTACCGTACAGACGAGTGGGTTTGGTTTCTGAACACTAACTTATGCTGGATTCACCCTGGAAGCGTCAGAAATCGCCTGTGGTGGCTCAGGACTCAGGACGATTCTAAATATTAATTCCTAAAGATCGATTCTTTTTCATAATTACCGTATTTTCTGGACTATAAGCCGCTACTTTTTTCAAAGGTTTTGAAACATGCAGCTTATACAAAGGTGCAGCTATTCTGTGGATTTTTCTTCCACTGCTCGGGGCGCTCTAACCGGAATTAGAATCAAAACTAAGACAAAATAAATGCAAAGAAGAATATGCTACTTCTTCTTTAGCAGATAGAAGTAGAAGCAGATTTCAAACACAGGACTGTCTCAGAATATTAGAATATTGTGATAAAGTTCTTTATTTTCTATCATGCAAAAATGTCATACATTCTGGATTCATTACAAATCAACTGAAATATTGCAAGCCTTTTATTATTTTAATATTGATGATTATGGTTTACAGTTTAAGATTAAGATTCCCAGAATATTTTAATTTTTTGAGATAGGATATTTGAGTTTTCTTAAGTTGTAAGCCATGATCAGCTATATTAAAATAATAAAAGGCTTGCAATATTTCAGTTGATTTGTAATGAATCCAGAATGTATGACATTTTTGCATGATAGAAAATAAAGAACTTTATCACAATATTCAAATTTTCTGAGACAGTCCTGTAGATAAATAAATACTGGTTATTTTCTCTTGGTTCTGTCCCGTTTTAATCAGCAAAGTTGCAGTTCAAAATCCTTCTGTACATGTAGTAAATATCTAATCTATATCTATTTTTTTAAATAGAGCGGATGTGGCTTGTATGCAGGTGCAGCTTGTATATGTTTTTTTTATAATTTGAAAAAAAATAGAGCGGATGCGGCTTATAGTCTAGAAAATAAGCTACATTTTCGCCCGATGAACTTTAATCCGGGTCATTTAATTCACACATGCACATGGCGTGGAACTATCAAACAATGACCATGGCGTCGAAGAGTAGCGGTAGTGTTAACAAAGGGCTGGTTTTGAAAACTCCTGAACTAAATTAAGTTTTCTTTCAAGAAAATGCTCCAAGACGGGACACTAAAAGCTGGGGACACTGCAGCTTATCTGCCCCTCCCGGCCCCGCTGCCCTCATGAACAAAACAAACATGTAGAAGCAGCTGCCTGAGAAATCTACGGAAGAGTATTAGAGCCATGCAGGAGGAAAAATATTTGAGGGGAAGATTTTTTTTATTGTGCACTTCGAGAAAAAAGTCAAAATGTCGAGATTAATGTTGAAGTACATTTTCAAGAATAAAATCAAAATTTCACCTTTTTCTTTTTTTTTTTTTTCAACATTTCAACTTAATTCATGAATTTTTGACTTTTTTTTATCAACATTTCAACTTTTTTCTCGAAGTGCACAATAAAAAAAAAATCTTCCCCTCTCAAATATTTTTTCTCCATGGCCCTAATACTCCGTAGAAATCAGCTCAGAATCTACAGAACCAACAATTTAAAAACTTACATTAGTTCAATGAAGTTGATATTATCTATATTTACTATAGTTTGTTTAGGTTGTTCTGTTATCGTACACGGTTTGTCATGACACTCCTGATGCCGGGTGCTTCATGGCAAGCTGTGTGTCTGGTGACACAATAAATTAGACAGGTTAAAATGATGTTTACTGCATGAGCTGTTGCAATTTCTTTCTTTTTTTGCACTTTAAATGGATATTGAAAAGCCTATTTGAGTTATTTATTTCTTACTTATTTCACAATAATTATTGTGAAATTATTATTTCACTAGTTATTTTACAGTCATAGCCTTTAATTCAGGCAACAGCTCAAAAAACATTTTTAATGACACTAACCCACATCAATATCTGATCAAATGAAATGGTGATAATCGATTCTGAATCTTAAGAATTGGAATGGAATGGATTCTTGACATTTGAATGGATCCCCAGCCCTGGTGGGCGGAGCTTCAAGCTGCGCTGCAGAA
This sequence comes from Cololabis saira, assembly GCF_033807715.1. NCBI lineage: Eukaryota > Metazoa > Chordata > Actinopteri > Beloniformes > Belonidae > Cololabis > Cololabis saira. The sequence continues at coordinate 34,738,083 of NC_084609.1, read as the reverse complement.
CTGGAGCAAACAAAGTGCATATAGTGTATATATATATATATATATATATATATATATATATATATAATATGTATATACACACACACACACACCTTCAGTTTCCTATTTCACCATGGATCACACTTTGGGAAGCCTTCTTTATATTTCTGCGTTATTTCCCTATAGATACGAGTGAGTTTGATTAATAAGCACAGTTTTTAATTATTTTGCGTTGGATCGATGTAGCAAATAAAATAAAGACCATCCAGCCCCTCAACCATCAGTTACTGTTTCACATGAGCAGTTCAGGTAAAAACTGCAGTCAAATCAGCAAAAATGTCAGTTTGCTGGATGAAATATATTAATTTCTGATAAAATAAGTGTGTTTGTGCACAGCTCTGCTCATGTGAATGTGTACGTTTGTATGTACACAAAAGTACAATCTGCATTGAGGCTTCTTGCATTGGGAATCCCGGTCTGTGATTGGACGCTGCCTCGGCGTCGCCACTGCTCATTTGCATAAAGTTCAGATTTTTCAACGTCAAATTGATGCTCCCGACGCCTCTAATGCCTCTTGCAGCACTTTCATACAAACTGAATGTCAGCCGGACGCCTGTGACGCCTGTGTGGCTCTTCCAGTGTGAACCAGGGTCAGATTCAGCAACTATTGTGATGTCCTGCTTTCCCAGCATTGATTCCAGAGTTTGGACTTGTCTTCTTCTCTCCCCAGTTACCTTGATCAACCCTGCGTCACGTCGATACATAGGATAAAGCTGTACAGCGAGTCTCTAGCCAGATACGGCAAGAGCCCGTACCTGTACCCGCTGTACGGCCTGGGAGAGCTGCCGCAGGGCTTCGCCAGGTAGGAGCTGCACTCACTCCTCTGTTAGTCAACATGTGTTCATGAGTAACCAAATCATGGAGGGAGATTTGTGTCTTCATTATTCAATCAAAAAAAACATTCCTTCAATCCCCAATGCGGGATGTTTGTGTCAAAATGATTAAAAAAAAAATTCACTTCAATCAAGAAAAAAATCCCTTCAGATCGAAAGAAAATACAGGACTGTCTCAGAAAATTAGAATATTGTGATAAAGTTCTTTATTTTCTGTAATGCAATTTAAAAAAAACTAAAATATCATACATTTTACATGTCATACATTACAGTTTAAGATTAAGATTGCCAGAATATTCTAATTTTTTGAGATAGGATATTTGAGTTTTCTTAAACTGTAAGCCATGATCAGCAATATTAAAATAATAAAAGGCTTGCAATATTTCAGTTGATTTGTAATTAATCCAGAATGTATGACATTTTTGCATTACAGAAAATAAAGGACTTTATCACAATATTTTAATTTTCTGAGACAGTCCTGTATTTTCAATCCAAAAAAAAGTGTTCAAATGCAATTTTTTGGGTCTCAAAATTTTTTTTTGCATTCAAACTTTTTTTCTTTGATTGAAAAAGTTTTTTTTTTTTATTGAATGGATTTTCCTTTATTGAAAATATTTTTTTCTTTTTGAAGCAACTTCTTTGGTATTAAATGATGGACACAAATGTCCTACCCATAATAATATGGCCCAAACACAAAAAAACACTACTTCAAACAAAAAAAACTTATTATATTAAATTATGGAGGTAGATTTGTGTCTTAATTATTCAATCAAAAAAAGATTGCTTCAAACCCCACTGCGGGATGTTGGTGTCAAAATGATTTAAAAAAAAAAAAAAAAAAGGACTTCAAAACTTTTTTCACTTCAATCAAGAAAAAAATCACTTCTATCAAAGAAAATGAAGAAGAAAGAAAAACAGTGTTCAAATGCATTTTTTTGAGTCTCAAATATTTGTTTGAATTCAAACCCTTTTTTTTCTTTGATTGAAATCATTTTCTTTGATTGAAGTGAATTTCTTTTTAATTGAAAATATATGTTTTGATTGAAGCAATCTTTTTTTTGATTCATAAATTAAGACACAAATCTACCTCCATAAGAAATCAGCTTCTTGATAAGGCTCTTAGAAATCAGCGTCATGCTGGAATCACTCACTTCCTGTTTACCATGAACGGCTCGAGCTCTGGAACTTTGCTTCATATTCACGCCGAGTTAATTGTGGCGAGTTGTTGATGGTAGAATTAGTGTTGCCACGGAGACACCGGCCGATGAAATGATCTGGCAGTCATGAGACGATAAGCATGCAGAGCGTGCAGCTCGCCGCACAACAAATGAGCAGGACATTTTATGTGCCCAGTTCAATCTCTCAATCTCTTATGGTTTACAGTTTAAGATTACGATTCCCAGAATATTCTTTTGAGATAGGATATTTGAGTTTTCTTAAGCTGTAAGCCATGATCAGCAATATTAAAATAATAAAAGGCTTGCAATATTTCAGTTGATTTGTAATGAATCCAGAATGTATGACATTTTTGTAATTGCATTACAGAAAATCACAATATTCTAATTTTCATAGACAGTCCTGTAGATATTAGACCCACCTTGGCTAGTGTATTTTATTATTAGGAGCTGATGTTGAATTTCTCTTTGACGAGATACGGGATACAGTCCAGTTTTTCGGTAACTTGCCAAAAAGGAAAATATTAAATTAAATACAAAACTTTTGGGATGAGGAAAGGCAAGCATTCTTAAACAAAATATCACTATTTGTTACTTTCTTAAGATGAATGTAATGGTGTAAGTGTGAAGGCTGTTTGTTAAAGTTTCTAATTTTCCTGACCGTTCCAGACTGAGTGCCATCTACGGCGGGACGTACATGCTGAACAAGCCCATCGAGGAGATCGTCATGGAGAACGGGAAGGTGGTGGGAGTCAAGTCTGAGGGAGAGGTGAGAGCCCTGTCACTTAAAACAAAAACATTCTACGTTTCACGGCGTGAAAGTTGAACAACTTGAGCTCCCCAGCTGCTGGGTTGAATGATGCTTCCTGAATCCCAGCAGAGGTTTTATCTGGCAGTATTAGTCTGTTTAAAGAGTGGTTGTAGATGGACAGGAAGACTGCAGCGCTCCGTGCTGCAGCAGATCTGCACAACCCTCCGGCTGGACACTGCTGAGTTTAGTTGCGTTTATGGAGCAGAGTGGCTGCAGCGCAGCAGGAATCTGTCAGGAAGAGGAAGCTCAGGGTCGTCCTCACATCTCTGAATTTATGCAGCTTCTTCTTTGGGCTGTCAGAAATGAATCCCCTGCACCCACTTGTAAAAAAGTATTGTTAGACTTTACAGTGTGTATATGTCTGTATGTGTGTGTGTTAGAGGTGTAACGATACGGTACGATACACGATACTGAGGTCACAATAACGATACGATATTATAGCAGTATCTTTTTAACAACCTTGAATGAGGAACATATGACTGGAAAAAATTGTCTTTTATTTGAAAGACACAAAATACAAAACAATACTGTACGTTTGCCCTATTGTTCCAGTTTGTAATGCTTTATAACTGTTTAAGTTTTAAAGAGAAAGCCAGGCCAACCATTTTCCACAAACTGAAAAAAAAGTAAATGTCAGGTTTGCATTATGATCTACAGTTTCATAGAAGTACAAATATTTAGCAACAAACTGAATAGTTTCTCTCATGTATGATTTGACTTTTTTTCTTTGCCAGAAATGTAACAACTTAAATAAATAAAAGTAAATAATTACATACAATTTAACATCATAAAAAAGATTGATTCATGCTCACCTTATAAGTGTAAGAGGAGATTAATTTTTGGTTTTGTATTTTGGTAATTCAGGGTTGATTATTTTATAAATCTATTCTTTATATTGTGATGTAAATCAGGGACTATAATGACACTAGTCAGTTTATCTGTAGTGATTAGTCTGTTTTAGATTGGGCGGAGTGATACGCCACAGTACGGCACTAGGTGCTGTGTTGATGTTCTAAAATCCTACACTGTTGAGGGACATTAAAGTACACTGGAACTCAGCAGAAGTTTCCCCGTGTTTATCCTACTCACCACCCCAAAAAGGTTTAATTTAATAAGGTAAGGCTTAACTCTACACCAGCCTTACATCAGTAAAAGTTCAGAGCTCAAAACCCTGCAAGAGTCCCGTGATCGGGACCAAAACGGTACTAGTTTCTTCTGAGTGGAGTAAGATTTTGGTCCGTGGGTCGAGGTGCGTTACTAGTCAACACAATAGATTAATATTAATAACCCAATATCACGATACAGTTTGTCACCTCCACGACACGTATTGTGATGTTTTTGTATCGCGAAATTTCGTAGCACGATATATTGTTACACCCCTATTGTGTGTGTGTATGTATGTATGTATGTATGTATATATATATATATATATATATATATATGTGTGTATATATATACACATATGTATATATTTATATACACACACACCCTGGATTATGGTGCACATTTTTGCCTTGGCATTGTTTCAATAAGCTGATGCAATACCTTTTTCTTTTCTTTAGTGTTTATTATTGGAATTAAATCCATCCTAAAAATTAAACACTTTGTAAATGATTTTTGTATCATTGTGAACACATCAGGTTAATTTATGCATTTTCTTTTTTGATCATCAGAGTTGATTTCTGAAAGATGACACATCCTTATCTGTAGTCTACATTATTAATGTTCCTTAAGTGTGTGTGGGTGTGTAGACTGGTGTATAGGAGTCATTTATTTTACATTTATTATTAAGTTTTAACGTTGGGACCTGCTATGATCTGAGGTTGTTATGGTGGAGTTATTTATTCAGTGTTTATTTAGATGTTTCATAAATAAATCAGCATATCTCAGAGGTTGTCAGTGGGATTAAGGTCCTATAATCCAGACATTCTGTACAATCTTCCTGTTTCAACACGTTTCTTATCCACTACTCCAGATGAGGGAGCTCAGTTTCTCTTCCATCCCCTTCAGTAAATATGTAAAGTCTTGTCTCTGAATCCTAGGGGCTGGTGAAGCCGTTAATAAGAACATGAATATGTTTGTGGCTGTAGATTGCGAGGTGCAAACAGCTGATCTGCGACCCCAGCTACGTCATGGATCACGTGAAGAAGGTGGGTCAGGTGATCCGGGTCATCTGCGTCTTAAACCATCCCATCCCCAACACCGGAGACATCAACTCCTGCCAGATCATCATCCCCCAGAACCAGGTCAACAGGAAGCACGGTGAGACCACACGTCACACGGAAACCACCGCTCAATTCTGGAGGCAACACTTTCTGAGACTTTTCATACGTTGAATCTACAGAACTGGCTGCCCTGGTTTAAACTGACTGAGTTTCAAAATGTTTTAGATCCGTATTGGACCAAAAACACAAAAAACAAATATGTCTGGAGCTGCAAAACATGAAAAGTCTTGTATCAGCCTTAGAATGAAGGGAAATGTCGAGAAACAAGTCCAAATGTCGAGAAACAAGTCCAAATGTCGAGAAACAAGTCCAAATGTCGAGAAACAAGTCCAAATGTCGAGAAACAAGTCCAAATGTCGAGAAACAAGTCCAAATGTCGAGAGAAAAAAGTCCAAATGTCGAGAAACAAGTCCAAATGTCGAGAGAAACAAGTCCAAATGTCGAGAGAAAAAAGTCCAAATGTCGAGAGAAAAAAGTCCAAATGTCGAGAGAAAAAAGTCCAAATGTCGAGAGAAAAAAGGCGAAATGTCGAGAGAAAAAAGGCGAAATGTCGAGAGAAAAAAGGCGAAATGTCGAGAGAAAAAAGGCGAAATGTTGAGAGAAAAAAGGCGAAATGTCAAGATTAATGTTGAAGTACAATCTCGAGGAAAAAAATTATAGGTCGAGAAAAAAGTCAAAATTTTGAGAAAAAAGTTGAAATGGCGAGATTAAAAGGAAAGGAAAAGGAAGGGGAAAAAAGAGAAAAAGGGAACAAAAAGAGGGGAAAAAAAGGGAAAAAAAAGGTCAAACATTTCTGAAAAAGCTCCAGGGAGCCACTAGGGCGGCGCTAAAGAGCCACATGCGCCTCTGGAGCTGCATTTTTCCAGGATTCTGATTGGCTAGCATGACTTTATCTTCTCGTTACACTGCCCCCTGCAGGTTTGGCTGCTCATAGCACCTTAACAGCTATTTATGCAGGTTCCTGGAAATGATGGTATTTTTCAAAACGTAGAGGGAGAAATATCCGTTTTTGTAAATACCCGGCTGTGTGGAAACGTGGCCTTGATGATTACGCTAAGAGAGGGAGCTTACCTAGAAACCTTGGAGCAGCTTAGGTGATAAGAGTCTGGTAATCACAGCAGTATTGGAGATACTGCCAAAAATAAGGGAATCTGAGTATTTACCTGGATGCATCACATTACTTTAGGCTGGAAAATCCCCCCAGGAAGGCTGTGACGTGCTACTTACGCAATTCTGTGGTTTCAAGACTAAAACAAGAACAACCATGGACAAAACCGTAGGTTCCCTTTCTGGGAGGAACCAGTTCCAACGTTGACTTTCACTGTAATGGAACATCTGGGGCTGTGGTCGTTTCTGCAGAACTGCTCTGTATTTGATAGTTGTTCAGTACTGGAGTTGTAAAAAGAATCAGGGGGGATGGGGGATTTTATCATATGGGGACAGATAATTTGTGCTGATTCCAAATAATATATTACAAATAATAGCAGTGACCAAAACAGCTGCAGAAATACTGCAGGAATGACATAGCAGCAGTTAAATGCAGCCTTCTGTAAGCTTTAAATATCCACTGGGCTTACATCAAATACATCAAAACACAACAATAAAAAACACTTTTCTGAACTTATCAATATGACTCTGTCCTTCACAGGATAAGTAACATGGATCACTGCAAAAACTCACAATCTTAACAAGAATATTTGTCCTATTTCTAGTTAAAATGTCTCATTTTAGTAAAAAAATCTCATTAACAAGACATATGTTTTAACGGTTACAGCAGGTAGCAGAAAGTAGCTGGTGTTAAAGTCTATTTTTTATTTTAGTTAACAATTAATTTGGCATGTTGACGGTAAACTTTGATCTTCGGGGAGGGCTAACGATGGATGGATGGATTGACGAGTGCCTGTCTCCGGAAAAAAAAAGACGACATGCAGAGCTGTAAACTCTCCCACTCCGTTAAAATCGACCTGTGTTTATCTTCATATTTTCGTTTGGCCGTGCATTTTTCCCTGCCATTTTGAGAGTGCACCACAAACGCAAAATTCAGCAGGAGCGCGCGCCCGTATGGTTCAACGGGTCTAGCAGGCGACTCATATAAACCTTCCCCTGTACAGCGACGCGGGTTGGATTCCAGTCGTGGCATATTTTGCCCCCACTTCCTACGTGTTTGTCTTTCACTGCACCTATCAAATAAAGTCGCAAGAGCCCCGGGTTGCCCATCACTGCTATAGTTCGTTTCATAGTGTTACTTTATGGTCAAACGACACAGCATTTTCTACTCAACACCCACTCCTGAATCCTGTAACCCTAATCTTGCACACAGTTCACACGTACTAAAAATGCTGCGCGTTGCTATGGTTACTGGCGCCCCCCCTGCCTCGCAGTGCGCATCCAGACACACATGACACAGACACAGACACTTGCTTCCGCTCCTCCACATTATTATGAAAAAAAAGAGAGAAATGGGCGAGAGGGTTGGATTTGTAAGTCGCACTGGTGCTCCTAGTTAAAAAACTATGTCGCACGGCCTCCAGAAAAGGTCGCAAAATGCAACCAATTGGTCTCATTGTACATGTCTCATTTTAGTTAAAAAAATCTCATTACACTTAAAACAAGACTCATCACTGGAAAAAACAACAATTTTTACCTGTTCCAAGTAGATTTTCACTTAAAATAAGTAGAAAAATCTTGTTCCACTGGCAGATTTTTCTACTTATTTCAAGTGAAAATTTACTTGAAACAGGTGAAAATTGTCAAATAAGTTATTTTTCTGGTGATGACTCTAAATGTTGAAATAGCAGTAAAACCACATTCATTAATGAAATGACATAAGGGATGGAAAGGAGGGATGTCAGTTTTACAGGGGGGATGATTTGGACCGTTTTTATTTCAGGGGGGATGATTTGGACCGTTTTTATTTCAGGGGGGATGATTTGGACCGTTTTTATTTCAGGGGGGATGATTTGGACCGTTTTTATTTCAGGGGGGATGATTTGGACCGTTTTTATTTCAGGGGGGGATGCCATCCCCCCTCATCCCCCCTCAACCCCCCTCAACTCCAGTACTGGTTGTTCTCAATCTGAGGGGAATTAACACTGGTATCTTAACAGTACTCGGTATTGGAAGTGTATCAGAACATCTGAACATAAAACAACACTCCACCTCCAGGGTTAGAGGACCAAACATTCACTCCTGCTCGTTTCTTTCCAGACATCTACGTGTGCATGATCTCCTTTGCTCACAACGTGGCAGCGCAGGGTAAATACATTGCGATTGCCAGCACCACGGTGGAGACCAGCGACCCTGAGAAGGAGGTGAAGCCGGCCCTGGACCTGCTGGAGCCCATCGAGCAGAAGTTTGTGAGCATCAGCGACCAGTTTGAACCCACTAACCTGGGCACCGACAGCCAGGTAAGGACACGGGGAATCACGCTGGGGGATCACACGCTCCACCTTATTCACAAGAAATCCAGGCTACTTAAGGCACTGGTTCCCAACCTTTTTTCCTTCTTCCCCCCTACTTGTGTCTAAGACCAGCCAGGGTTCTTTTTTGTTTTGTGTTTTTGTCTGCATATGTATTAATGGATAATACCAAGTTGGTAAAAACCTAAGGCATACATGGATTTTTAATATATATCATATACAGGACTGTCTCAGAAAATTAGAATATTGTGATTTTATGTAATGCAATTAAAAAACCAAAATGTCATACATTCTGGATTCATTACAAATCAACTATTTAATCAGTAATATTAAAATAATAAAAGGTTTGCAATATTTCAGTTGATTCAGACAAAATTTGGTGCCCCCCCAGAGATCTCTGGGCCCCCCAGGGGGGCTGGACCCCAGGTTGGGAGACACTGTTTTAAGGCAGGGTTTGTCAAGCGGTGTCACCGAGGCCCTCTGGTGGTCCGTGGTGGTATTGCAGGTGGCCCGTGAAATTGTAAATGGAAAACAATAATAATTTTAAAAATATATATTTATTCTTTAGACTCAATTTATTTTCCATTTACTATTCATTTTTGTGAATAATTTACCAATCCAAATTATGTCAAATGAGTGAGAGTGAACTTTGTAATATTATAAGCGCTCTTGACTTCCTATTGTTCATTTTTCATTGACTGTTTTTTATTTTGTCTTTTCATAGCAAAAGGTGCAAATAAAAATATAAACTGATGAAAATAAATAGCCTATATAGGCCCATACTCTTATTTAAAAGCAAGGTGCAAAATAAAACAAACATTCCCAAAGGGTCTTCTTGGTTATAATGGTGGGACTGGGACAAAACCAGTTGAAAACCTCTGCTTTAAGGGATCATTTTAGCTTCAATCACTTGGTGTGACTTGATTTGCTGGATGTTTGTCCAGCAGCTGCTGTGTTGCTGCTCCACTGCTGTTACAGTGGAGCTGCATCTACACAGGGAACGAGGTTGCTGCTGCTCTTTGTTGTTGCTTGTTGAGTTTGACTGAGCTGCCTGAGGTTGTCCGTAGAGTTGTACCTTCATTTGATCAGCTGTTTTCATCTGTAAATGTGCCAGTAACCAGCGGAGCTGCATTAACATAGCTGTTGGAAGGATGTGCTCTTTACTCTTCCATGCTATTTGCTGACATTTCATGTGAGTAGTAAGTGGAGAACAAGAAACGTGTGTCTACTTTGTTTAATAAAGCAAATCCACTTTAAGCTGGGAATAAAACCAAACTCCAACACCAGGTGCAGGCCCTTTTAACCAGTCAGTTCCAGTGCTGGTTTGGAGTCGGACCAGCTTTTTGAACTTTCTGAGTCAGGAGAACTGGTGCTGTGCTGGAGGGGATTGCCGTGTCCACCAGAACGCTGTCCTGCCATTATTGTCAAGTCTGAGTGCAGCCAGGAAACAAGAGACAAGTCCTCACTAAACACAAGCACGCCCCCTGCTGGGGGGAGGGGGCTGCTACACACATTCACTTAGTGAAAGGAGGGTTGCTTTTTGTTTTGGGTTTTTGTCTGCATATACAGGACTGTCTCAGAAAATTAGAATATTGTGATAAAGTTCTTTATTTTCTGTAATGCAATTTAAAAAAAATAAATAAATAAATAAAAAATAAATAAATAATGTTATACATTCTGGATTCATTACAAATAAACTGAAATATTGCAAGCCTTTTATTATTTTAATATTGCTGATCATGGTTTACAGATTAAGATTCCCAGAATATTCAAATTTTTTTAGATAGGATATTTGAGTTTTCTTAAGCTGTAAGCCATGATCAGCAATATTAAAATAATAAAAGGCTTGCACCGTTTTTAATTGCATTACAGAAAATAAAGAACTTTATCACAATATTCTAATTTTCTGAGACAGTCCTGTATATTAATGGATAATACCAAGTTGGTAAAAACCTAAGGAATTTATGCATTTTTAATATGCATTATATATTTTTTAATATCATATATATATATATATATATAGCTATTGAAAACATCAGAAAATTGAAGGGGGTAGTCTGTATAGTTGTTTTTAGTGACTCCTTTCATTATTGGACTCACCAAACCATTTACATGTGTTTCAGGTGCAAAATGAACGTTTCTCGCTGAGATACGGCCAAAAAGCGGATTTCTGTGATAACACTGGGGAAATACATGAAGCAAAGCTTGAAGTCTTGACGCTTGGTCCGACTTCAAAACAGAAATTAAAGTGATGAGGACACCGAACTTTATGATTTGACCGTTTAACGTTAGCTACCCAAAAATCCAACATTACCTGATACAAAATGGGATCCTCGTACCAGTTGTTTCTGTGAATTGCAGTGATCCATTTGTCTCTCTTAAGCTTATTTTTCAGTAGTCTGTAAAACAATAACTCAGATTTCTTGCTAAATCTATGAGTACAGTCGATCACACAACAGCTCTTTCCCATTCTAGATGTTTTCCAGTTGCTCAAACTGAACGCTGGAACGCTTTACGCTGACACTCAGTCTTTCTGACACTCAGTCTTTCTGACACTCAGTCTTTCTGACAATCAGTGGGCGTAACCCGCTGTGAAGTCACATCTGTGACGTCTTTCCCTCATTTGACCATTTAATTCAGTGGTCCCCAACCTCCGGGCCCCGGCCCGGTACCGGACCGTGGGTCATTTGGTACCGGGAACACAGACAGAAAAAATAATTTCTGTAGAATCCCCGACTGATGATGGATGACTCTCAAACTGATGGTTCACAATGTTTTTATTCCTTGGATGTAAATACACTGCAAACACACCGTAAGAGCAATAAAGGAATCAAATAAAATAGTTAGTCTTTCTACATTCACTACTTTCTACTGCGTTAAACTTTTACCGTTAAAGTCCAAAGCGCCGGATGTTGACGAGGTGTCGGCGAGACGCCTTCAAAATAAAAGCACTAAATATCGGTCTCCTCAATATATAACAAATAAAATAAAAGCCTGGCTTTAAATAACGTTAATGAGAAAACAAACATAAAAACACATTTATAGAAATACTCATATTAAAGGTAATTTACAATTTCCATTTTATTTTATTTTTTCGACAGTGATGTATTATTATTATTATTATTATTATCATTATTATTATTATAGAGAAAATACCAGTTTTTAATGCCGATCTTGTCATTTTATTTAGTGTTTATCAGCTACACCTTTAGATTGGGCCGTGAAAATATTGTCAGACATTAAACCGAAACGGTTGGGGACCACTGATTTATGGCGTCTCGTTTTCAAAAATTGGGGTTGGACTTTTTTTTTTTGTTTTGTTTGTTTTTTGAGGAAGAGAAAAAAAACACGGCAGAAATGTTGAGTAAAATGATTTTTATTGTATTTTGTCCTGTCTCAGATCTTCATCTCCCGCTCCTACGACGCCACCACTCACTTCGAGACCACCTGCGACGACATCAAGGACATCTACCGGAGGATGACCGGCTCGGACTTTGACTTTGCCGAGATGGAGCGCAGGAAGCAGGACATCTTCGGAGACGCCGCCGAGTGAAGGCCCCGCATCCTCCCCATCAGCAAGACGGAAGACAACGGAAATCTGACAAATAAGCAAAAACCTACACAAATACGTACACCACCGTGGGCAGGCTGAATATCCAGGTAGAAGGTTTGCCCACGGAGGAAGAAGATGATGATATATAGAGAAATTTGATATAGTATAGGGTTTATTCAGGGAGGGAGCGATGCTTTTCCAGAGCCCGTTCAGGTGGATGATGCACTAAACATCGGTTATGCCCAGCTGTAAACACGCATAGTCCAAAGATGCCAAAACAAGTAATTCGTAGTATCTTACCGGAAGTATCCATGGGTGGGCGGCGGGGCTCCAATTCTTCTGTCGTGTAAAAGTTTCTGCAGAATTTCAAATATCTACAAAATCCAATATTTTGTTTTCTTGAAGTTTTTCCATGTTTGGATAAAGAGAGAAGTGGGCTTGGCTTTTGTTTCTTTTTGTATTCAACCATGTAACAGTTTCCTTTGTCAGGTGTGGTAATAAAGGCCCGGTAACAGCAGAAAGTTCCTTAGCCGACGCAGCAAAATGGTGAGGTTTTTGTGAAATAAAGTGGTAAAATGTGTGTGTGGGCTTGGCATTTTCATATCCATCCTTTCATTTTCTCGATATATATATCCGCTTTGTGAAATCCCTCAACAGCCGGGACAGCGCGGTGTAAAAGCCGAGCCGTCCTGGAGAGGAAGAAGCACCTGAACCTGTTAACAGCTCGCTTTAATGACATGATTAGTTTGTGTGTGATGTGGGATGTTGGGGAGACCGGTATTAACAGCAGACGGTAACCATGGTGACTGTAACTGATAAACACGGACCAAATGTGCAACCGCAGCAGTACTGGATTGGTTCTGGTTGGAGCCTTGTTCTGTTGGATTTAAAGAACTGTTGAGGAAAAAAAAACCTTGTGCTCAAATGATTTCTGTCCTGCAAACTGACATTTGTGACTTATTTTTCTGTATGGAGGTAGATTTGTTTCTTACAACGGAGTATTAGGGCCAAACTAAGACAAAAAAGAAATGGAAATTACGAGAATAAAGTCATAATAAAATAAGAATAGTCGTAAAATTACGTGAATAGTCGTAATATTTTGAGAATAAAGTGGTAATATTACGAGAATAAAGTCGTAATATTAAATATATTATAAATGTATAAATATAACTTCATAAGATGCTCAATATTCCTCATTTTAACAGGGAGAAGCTGCTCTTCCTGTTAGAGTTCTATAAATTATATTCTCATAAATTACGACTTTATTCTCGTAATATTACAACTTTATTCTTGCAACATTATGACTTTATTTTCGTAATTTTACGACTTTATTCTCATAATATTATGACTTTATTCTCGTAATTTCCAATTATTATTTTTTGTCTTAGTTTGGCCCTAATACTCCGTCGTAGTTTCTTAATTATTCAATCAAAAAAAAAATCACTTCAATCAAAAAAACTTTCAATCAAAGAAAGTGCTTGAATGCAAATACATTTTTGAGACTCAAAAAAATACATTTGAACACTGTTTTTCTTTGAAAGGAAATGTTTTCTTTGATAGAAGTGAAGTTTTTTTGTTTGAAGCAACTGTTTTGATTGTAGTAGGTTTTTTTTGTGTTTGGGCCATATTATTATGGGTAGGACATTTGTGTCTTTATCATTTAATCAAAAAAGGTTTCTTGAAAAAGAAAAAATATTTTCAATCAAAAAGTGTTTGAATGCAAAAAAAATATTTGAGACCCAAAAAATTGCATTTGAACACTTTTTGAATCCAATATTTTTTAAGTGAATTTTTTTTTTAATTGAAAATATATTTTTTGATTGAAGCAATCTTTTTTTTGATTGAATAATTAAGAAACAAATCTACCTCCATATTTGTGTAGTGTAAAACTAATAGTATGGGTTACTGTCATTTTAAGTTAGTCACGAGGAGACGTGTGTGGAAGTAACTCAGTCCTGTAATTGTTCCTGAAGTTTGTCTTTGTATTTAAGGATTCGACAGTGTTTTAATTGTTAATTAGGATCCCCAATAACTACAGCAGGACTGCAGCTATTCTTCCTGGGGTCCGCCAAACATTTAAAAATAATACAGCACTAAACATAACATCATAAAAGCAAACCAAATACATTTCCACTAGGTAAAGAGAATATCAAATTAAAAATACTCTGCAAAAAAAAGCAGAGACATTCCACAAAATGAAGACATCGAAATGAGAAAAAAACCAAAACACTGCACAGTTAAGATTCATCTGAGGTCTTCAAAAAGTCTGAAAAGCAGTCCACAATTTCAATTCATTTGTAGTCTAGAACTTCACAACTGATCTAATACAGAAAAAAAGAAAGAAACCAATACATTCAACAACAGTCAACTATGTTTCCATTTCCAGCAGGTCAGACAATCAGTCTCAGCAGCTGCTGCTTTCAGTGATCTCTATTCAAGGTTCTAGAATTGTTACTTATACTGATTCAAAAGATGTTGCTTGACTAATAATTTGAATGTTCTTATGCTGTTTGTTTGTGGGATGTGTTTGGGAAATGAATTCCACTCATACACGGCCCTGGACACAACAGTCCTGTTAGCAGCATTACAATCACATTTGGCAGCAGAATCTCCTCCAGCTGCAGGTCTGGTGACTATATATATATATATATATATATATATATATATATATATATATATATATATATATATAATGTGTATATATATCTCAATCAGAGCTGGAACAGAGCTCCCTTGGTGTAAGTAGCAGGGGATAGAAAACATGTAGAAACTAAAACAGAAACAAGCAGAAACTTCCCACTCATCTTCTTTGGGCCAGGATAAACAGGAAAGAGCGAAGCGGTGATGCTACTGCTGCTGTTACCATGGTAACAGCTGCTACTGCTGCTGTGACAGGAGTTGTTACCATGGTAACAGCTGCTACTGCTGCTGTGACAGGAGTTGTTACCATGGTAACAGCTGCTACTGCTGCTGTGACAGGAGTTGTTACCATGGTAACAGCTGCTACTGCTGCTGTGACAGGAGTTGTTACCATGGTAACAGATGCTACTGCTGCTGTTACAGGAGTTGTTACCATGGTAACAGCTGCTACTGCTGCTGTGACAGGAGTTGTTACCATGGTAACAGCTGCTACTGCTGCTGTGACAGGAGTTGTTACCATGGTAACAGTTGACATCAGGACTAAAGTAGTAGTAATAGTTTATTTGGTCGATCAGTTTCCATTGATAAATACATTGCATTTCATTTCCTTTAGTAGGAAAGACATAATAAAAAAAAGAAGTAAGGAATAAACCGACCAAAAGGTGTAGCTGAAGCCTAAGCTTATTGTGCCTTCCCTTTTTAACTTTGCTTCATAGTACTACAAAAAAAGAAAAAAAAAAGAGCAGAGTAAACACACATGCAAAACAAGAAGGAAGACAAATGTAAATATGATGGAAAAATCAAGTAAAAAACAAAAAGAAGACGGATGTCAGAAAAACAACTAACAGAGAAAGTAAATAATCAATGATTAGAGGAAACAGAAACAATCTCTAGAAGAGTGAAAACAACAGGAAAACATATTGGTATATAAATATTACAACAATTATTATTGTAATCATATAGTATGGAGCATAATATATATATATATATATATATATATGTGTGTATATATATGGTTTTGTATCACACTAATGTTCTGGATCTTTCGATTATATTGGATTTATACATCGTTTTAAATTTATTTATTGAACTACAGTTTTTTAATTCATTATTTAGGCTGTTCCATATTTTAACTCCTGCAACCGATGCGCATCTTTCTTTAGTATTTATCCTAGTTTTGGTTCTATTATATGAATCTTTCTTTAGTATTTATCCTAGTTTTGGTTCTATTATATGCATCTTTCTTTAGTATTTATCCTAGTTTTGGTTCTATTATATGCATCTTTCTTTAGTATTTATCCTAGTTTTGGTTCTATTATAAGCATCTTTCTTTAGTATTGATCCTAGTTTTGGTTCTATTATATGAATCTTTCTTTAGTATTTATCCTAGTTTTGGTTCTATTATATGCATCTTTCTTTAGTATTTATCCTAGTTTTGGTTCTATTATATGCATCTTTCTTTAGTATTTATCCTAGTTTTGGTTCTATTATATAAGGCAGTCTCTCTAGCTGGAACAGACTCTGGTACAGGATGGAAGGAGATGCTTGTGTGCCTTATACTGTATAAGGCACACAAGCATCTCCTTCCATCCTGTACCAGAGTACTTATACATTATACTAATGTATAAGTTATACATTAGGAGGGCAGTGTTTAATTCAACTATATCAATTAATTTAAGGAGTAGTACGTCCCAATTAATGCATACTACTGATATTTACTCAAAAGTGTGCCGAACTGAAGTATACTTTTTGAGTATATACTGTTTAGTCTGGCATTTCTGACGCACCGACGCTGCTCTGATGCCCTGATGCTAAACTGCATTTCCCACAAGCCCCCGCGGCGGTGACGTCATCGCGCAGCCATGGAGCCGACGGCCGCGCGGCGCTCGTTCCTGTGTGACATCGGTGAGCAACAACAACAACCTGTCCTAACTGCATGAGAGCGTCCCACTAAAGTCGCACTGCGTGACATCGGAGCTCTCTGTCCTGAAACACTGAAAACGTTAATATGGGGCCCACGTTATTTTGATTGAAAGCTGAAACTCGCTTTTTAAGGCTGATTTATGGTTCCGCGTTACACCAACGCAGACCTTACGCCGTCGTTTTAACGCGGAACCATAAATCAGCCTTTACTCACCGCACTACCCGCCCGTGCGCTCCTGAAAGATACTCCTAAAATAACTCCTAAAGGAGTAAAGAGACAGGTAAAATATGTGTGAGTACTTGTAATCTTCCTACGTGTGTACTTTCTAAACAGAATTTAAATGCTCTTCTATTTTCTTCCTGCTGCTCGCGTTGAAAGCCGGTTGAAAGCGCTGTAGGAAACAGTCATTATGAGGAGCAGGTGTTCTGACAAAAAGTGATTGCCTGCCAGAATGTGATTTGTGGCCGCGGGAGCGCGCACAGCAGCCCGTTGAGCGATAGCGCTAAAACGTCAGATTTTCAGATTATGAAGCTCAAGAATGAGATCAAGTCATATTTAGGCAGAAACAACTTTTCATTAACTGTATTTGGCCTTCAATCAATTTTTGGCAGGTAAAAAGACCCATTTTCAGGGAAGAAATCAGATTCTGGCAGAAAATCACTTTTTGGCACGACACCGGTGTTCTGCCAATTTCTGCTGCTTTGCCAAAAAATGCTCCCTAATGGTTTTCTACCTTTGTAGAGCTACAATTTTACTGTGTTTTACTCCCTAAACCACTTCCTTGTCTCTTGCCAGGCCGTCATTGTAAATAAGAATGTTCTTAATGACCTGCCTGGTTAAATAAAGGCAAATGACTGAATGAATATCAAATAAAGCGGTAGAATTGTTTTTTTTTTTTAACTTTATCGTATAATGTTCACAAAGTGTAATGCAATTCATGTCATGAATAGTGTATTTTGATGGATCAAATACTCAACATCCCATATTATCAAATTTACATGGTGCAAGAAATGATGCAAATTTTAATCGACTGTGCGCATGCGCAGAACCACAAAGTAGCATTTCTCGGCAGGTAGCAAGGATCGGCAGAAAACCGGCTGATCCAGTTTGTTGAAATGTGAAGTTATCAGAGGTGTCTTCAGTATTCACAGTTATTACTCAGGTAGAAGTATAGATACTAGAGTTTAAAAATACTCCTGTTGAAGTATCAACTCAAGTTTTTTACTCAAGTAAAAGTATAAAAGTACTGGTTTCAAAACTACTTAAAGTATAAAAGTAAAAGTAATGTAAGGGGGAAAAAGCCATTGAAAATGAATGCTTCTTAGTATAAATCAAATATATTAAAGATCCATATATGTGTACTATTGAGCATTAACATGTGTTAATATAAATATATGAAAGAAGCATATATGTGTACTATTGAGCATTAACATGTGTTTCAGAGAGCAGCAGATATGATGACTAGTTGCCTATAAGTATTGTAATGGTGCAAAAAGTCAAACTTCATGTTCATGTTATCATTTATCCTAACCTTTATTGGAATGTACATCCAAGTTTAGTTGCAGGAATCTGAGGGAACGGATGTAAGAACAAAACTGGACAAGAACATCTGAAACAACCACAACCAAATTCACTCTATCCAGATGGAGCAATTTAACTGGATAGTTTTTATTAAAGGCCCAAATGAAATAGAGTAACAAGGCTGTTTTACTCCAATAATTACTCCAGTGAAGTATAGATAACCAAAATTTCTACTTAAGTAAGGTAACGAAGTATTTGTACTTCGTTACTTGACACCTCTGGAAGTTATCTCTATGATACCTCTTCATTTCACTACAAAAACCTCAATAAAGTGGCAGAAAGAAATATTATCCTATTATCTTTAACTTTATTGAGGTTCTTGGAAATGAGGTAAAAGGTGGTAAAAGCTGAAAGCCGCGCGGAAGATCTAAGAAGACGAACGACGTGAATGTTGAAAGATGGTTAAGAAGCTCGTTCCAGCCAGTACTCGAGTTGTAAAAAACAATCAGGAGGGATGGTGGGTTTTATCATATGGGGACAGATAATTTGTGCTGATTACAAATAATACAATATATTACAAATAATAGCAGTGACCAAAACACCTGCAGAAATACTGCAGGAATGACATAGCAGCAGTTAAATGCAGCCTTCTGTAAGCTTTAAATATCCACTGGGCTTACATCAAATACATCAAAACACAACAATAAAAAACACTTTTCTGAACTTATCAATATGACTCTGTCCTTCACAGGATAAGTAACATGGATCACTGCAAAAACTCACAATCTTAACAAGAATATTTGTCTTATTTCTAGTTAAAATGTCTCATTTTAGTAAAAAATCTCATTACACTTAAAACAAGACTCATCACTGGAAAAAACAACAATTTTCACCTGTTTCAAGTAGATTTTTACTTGAAATAAGTAGAAAAATCTGCCCATTTTTTAGCTTGTAATGAGAAGATAAATCTTGTCCCACTGGCAGATTTTCCTACTTATTTCAAGTGAAAATTTACTTGAATTTACTTACTTACAGGTGAAAATTGTCAAATAAGTTATTTTTCTGGTGATGACTCTAAATGTTGAAATAGCAGTAAAACCACATTCATTGATGAAATGACATAAGGGATGGAAAGGAGGGATGGCAGTTTTACAGGGGGGGATGATTTGGACCGTTTTTATTTCAGGGGGGGATGATTTGGACCGTTTTTATTTCAGGGGGGGGATGATTTGGACCGTTTTTATTCCAGGGGGGGATGATTTGGACCGTTTTTATTTCAGGGGGGATGATTTGGACCGTTTTTATTCCAGGGGGGGATGATTTGGACCGTTTTTATTTCAGGGGGGGATGATTTGGACCGTTTTTATTTCAGGGGGGTATGCCATCCCCCCTCATCCACCCTCATCCCCCCTCAACTCCAGTACTGGTTCTAGTTCACGAGCCAGACCAGATTCTGATCCCACTCACGGTGGCAAAACCTACTGTAGGAACATCTTTGAACAGGTTCATGTCTATAGATGATATTTTAGTATGATAAGTGGCAGCTTAATGACAGTTATCAGCACATAAAGTTATCCACCCCCCCTGCATATATAGGTCTCTAAATGCAGGGGACAGACAGATCCTGTTCTGTGCTCATTTTCAGACCTTTACTCAGATGTTATGGGGGCGTGTTTGGTACCATTTTAAAGTGTACACTCCTAGCTTTTATTTATTTATTTATTTATTTATTTTTTCTTCCTTGTTTGCACACATATTAATGATTGATACCATGCCGGTAAAAACCTAAGGCATATATATATGTGCATTATTACTATATTTAATATATATATATATGCATACATATGCATACATATACATAAATATACACATACAAACCCAGTGATTTTTTTTTTTTGGGGGGGGTGGGGTGGAGGTGACATCCACTGCTAATCCAGGAAGCAGGAACACACGGAGGCCTCACGTCAAGCACTGGAAATCTGCAACAAAAAACCACAAACAAAACACAAAACCAACACGGAGCCCACCAAAACACGAGCAGCAATCGACCCAAACCTGGAGATCTGATCACAGTCTGAGCTAAGCTACCGCTAACTAACCCCAAAAAATACAGAGCCAGCATGCAGGTGAACAAGCCTGTGTGTGTGTGTGTGTGTGTGTGTGTGTGTGTGTGTGTGTGTGTGTGTGTGTGTGTGTGTGTGTGTGTGTGTGTGTGTGTGTGTGTGTGTGTGTGTGTGTGTGTGTGTGTGTGTGTGTGTGTGTGTATGTATGTATATGACTGACTGAGTGACTGTGTGTGTGTGTGAGCGTGTATATGTATGTGTGGCTAAGTGTGTGTGTGTGTGTGTGTATGTCTATGTGGCTATGTCTATGTGGCTATGTCTATGTAAGTGTGTGTGTATATGTGCATGTATGATTGCATGTATCAATATATATGTGTGGCTAAGTGTGCCTGGAACCCAGGCCACCAGCAACCCCACAGAGGGGAGAAGTAGGAGGGAGGAAATCCACCCCCCCCCCAACATTTTGTTTTGTTTTGCTGCCAATGGAGGCCCAAATCCTCCATGGCAGGACCCTTCCACACCGCATTCTCACCGACAAAGATGCACAATCATGCACCTTTTCCCCCTCCCGGGGGGGTCCAGCACCGTTTCCCTCCCCGGGGGGGTCCAGCACTGCCAGAAGGCACCCCAGGCTGCGCCGCGAGCGCCGCCAGGCCCGGGCATCTCGACCCACCTATCTCAGGCGGCGAAGGAACGCGGGTGGTGTGGGCCCCTCCCGCCCCTGGTGTTGAGTGCATGTGATTAATGCCATAAAAACAGGGAGGGGGAGGACAGGGTATCATGCTGACAATGATCCCCCCCTCCCGAACTAAGTGTCCTTGTCAAATATATTTATTAAGTGTTGAATGTGCAGTGTCTACAGTGCTGTTAAAACCGTGAGGCGGGGAGTGCCGGGCCACTCGGGACAATGCCCCCCACGACCCGGACCCCCCGCCCCTTCGCCTATGTGCGTATGAGTCGTGTAAGGGGGGGGGGAGCGGAGGCTGAAGCCAGGAGGCAGGACCAGCAGAGCCGGCCCTGAAAGGATGCCCACGCTCCCCCACCGGCCATCCAGTAGACGGGGGCCGGCCCTCCGAGCCGGGCCAGGGCCCCACCGTACCTCCACAGGCGCCCCCGAAGCCCCCAGGCGGAGGGGGAAACGGTCCAACATCCCCCCATTCATACTGACAACATAAGACATAGACACCTGGGAATGGTGCCACCCCCTAGCTTTCATTTAGACCTAGTTTTGGTCCATTGGTCAAAGGTGAAACTGTCTTAACAACTAGTTTTCACTATTTTCGCCTAAACTGTAGTGTTTTTTTTGTAGCACTGTGAAATGTAGGAACATCACTGACACAAAAAAGCAAAACTGAAATACTCACAGGAATGTAACAATTCAAGAAATGTATCATCTTCTTCTGCCGAGGTGTCCTACTTCGGTAGAAAATACTACCGTACGATCCCCGTTCATTTTATCTCAGGCTTTTTCAAGGCTTTTTCATGCAAATAGACGATTTAACAGCAGGAAGTCAGAATGTGCTTCACATAGATCTATTTGCACGATGGTTCGGCGGAAGAAAAAAACCCGTCAGATCACGCTTCCACATAAATAAATGTTGATGTCTATGTGGAAGCGTGGTCTGACGGGGTATTTTCATATAAGGGACTGGTGCAGAGCTGCGGTTCTCCCGTAACGGCTCTTGTGTTGTTGTTGTGTTGTTGTGGTAGGGTCCTGGGCGGACCGCACAGCGCTGCATGAAGCAGCCTCCCAGGGCAGAGCTCTGCAGCTGCAGCAGCTGCTGGACGGAGGCACGTCGGTGAACACGGTGACGGTGGACAACATCACGCCGCTACACGAGGCCTGTATCCAGAATCACCCCATCTGTGTCCGGCTGCTGCTGGAGGCCGGAGCCCAGGTGGGTGTAGCGCTGCTGCCCTGCTACAGCCATGCTGCTGCCCTGCTACAACCCTGCTACAGCCGTGCTGCTGCCCTGCTACAGCCCTGCTATAGACTTGCTATGAGTCCAGCTTCAGCGGTGCTAGCATTGATCCAGCGGTGCTAGCATTGATCCAGCGGTGCTAGCGTTGATCCAGCGGTGCTAGCATTGATCCAGCGGTGCTAGCGTTGATCCAGCGGTGCTAGCGTTGATCCAGCGGTGCTAGCGTTGATCCAGCGGTGCTAGCATTGATCCAGCGGTGCTAGCATTGATCCAGCGGTGCTAGCATTGATCCAGCGGTGCTAGCATTGATCTAGCGTGATGTAATCTAATCCAGAATACCTGATGAGCTTCATACAGTTTTTGACAAGAATTTGAGTCGACACATCTTTGAATTTTTTTTGAAGACACTGCTTCCATTTACTACAATTGACATGTTCTTTTCCATTCTGTAATTGTCTCCCGTCTCGCTGAGACGTCCCTGCCCGTCTGACGGAGACATCCCTGTCCCTGCAGGTGGACATCCGGACCATCCACGGCAGCACTCCCCTCTGCAACGCCTGCAGCTCCGGGAGCCTGGACTGTGCCGAGCTGCTGCTGGCGTACGGCGCCAAGGTCAACCCATCCCTCACCGCACTCACCGCGTCCCCGCTGCACGAGGCCTGCATACGGGGTAAACCGTCGGGGGGCCGGGTACTAGGAATGGGTGATATTTTACCGTTCACGATATACCATCAAAAACATTCCCCACGGTAAGAATTTGTCATCTTGCGGTAAATTCAATTCAATTACATTTTATTTATATAGCGTCTAATACAACAGATGTTGTCTATAGACGCTTTCCAGAGATCCAGAACATGAACATAAACGTAAACATAAACTTAAACATAAACCCCCGAGCAATTATTTTATAAACAATGGCAGGTAAAAACTCCCATAGTGGGAGAAAAGCCTTAAGCCAAACAGTAAAAAGGATAAATTCCCGTTGATGACGTTTTTGTGTAACAAACATGGTGGGAGCCGGATCTGAGAGCGAGGAGCTTGTTGTTAAGCGAGGCTTCAGCTCCGTTATCTGGAACTGGTTTGGATTTAAAAAGAGTGACGAGGAGCAAACATCAGCAAAAACAGAAGGAAATGGTTGTTACATTTTGATATAACGTTTGACTATTACGAAACAAAAATTGCAATAATATCTAATTTGTGGCATGTTCCAACCACAGGTTAATTTGTACATTTTATTTATATTAGAAGAGGTCATCACTGATTGGTTTTTATTTTCAGTGAACGTTTATTTATTTGTACTGTTTCTTTATTTATCAGGTTGTATTTTTTTCTACTTTGTGATTTTATAAGCTAAGAAAACTTGAAGGACAATGGTACTTTTGCTGTTTGCTCTGTTATCCCACTGTTTAAGCCAGTTACAGTTTATACAGTTTGAATAAATGTTGAGTCTGTTCTTACATTTCAAACTTGTTTCATTTGAGTCATTCCAGTTTTGCAGTACAGGTGTATTCATTTAATTTATTTTTATTAATTCAATTTAATTGGTGTAGTTTAGTAGTATTTAGTATCTTTTAGAGCAGTGATTTGGCTCCAAAGACTGAATGTGGTGATAGATTTATAGTTACAAAGGTGGAGTTGAATTGGTATTTTTTTATCGTCATTTTTATCGTTATCGGGATCAATGACAGAAGTCATCGTGATAAATCTTTTAGTCCATACCGCCCATCCCTACCGGGTACGGGGGGGTGCACGTCGCCGTGGTGACGCCAGTCTCATGTTCTGCTCAGGAAGTGCTGACGTGGTGAGGCTGATGATCTCCAGCGGCGCCAGGCTGGAGGCCTACGACGTCCACTTCGGCCCTCCCCTCCACATAGCCTGCGCTAAAGGACACCTGGACTGCGTGGCGGAGCTGCTGCGGGCAGGTCAGTACGGAAGCTGCACGTCTTTAGAGGACCGCAGATCAGTGACTGTGTTTCCATGCATCAATAACCCTTTTAAAACCTGAATATTGGCAATAACCCTGAATTTGCACGGCCATGTAAACACCAATAACCCCTTTGAATAACCAGAATTTGCTCATATTCTGGTTTTTAAAAACCCCAATTTGACCCCTGGGTTACTCCTTTTAAAACCTGAATATTTGGTCATGTAAACGCCAAACGGAATATCCCCATCAAACGGAACATTAATTTGTTTTCTGCTCATGCTCTGTTCACAAGGAATCCTGGTCTTTTGAGTCCAGGAAGTTCTTCTAAACACGGAGAAACCAAGACCAGGAGGAGACTAATCACTTCATAAATGTAATGAAGGATATGAACATTTCTGCATTTGTAGACGGTAGAAAGTACCGGGATAGCCAGATTTAAAAGAAGGAGAGAGAAAAGTTGCGTGAAGCAGCATTTGTTTTGAATTTGGATACAGGAAGAAGAAGCAGAAATGACGGGAATTGCGTCATCACGTTCTTCGTGCGTCGCTGGTTTGATCCAGATATCCTGAATGATTAATTACCATGTAAACGGAATATTCCCAATGTTTCAGTAACCGGAATATTAGCAATAAACTGAATTTTGACTGCATGTAAACGTAGTCAGTGTTTCAGTGTTGGAACTGACGTCATGCAGGCGCCAACGTGAACTCGGTGAAGTTCCACGAGACGGCGTTGCACCACGCAGCTCAGGCCCACAGGGAGGACCTGATCCAACTGTTGGTGGAGTTTGGCGCCAACGTGTATCCACGAGACAACGTCGGGAGGACACCTCTGGACTACACCACGCCGGCGTCTCCCTCCTACCACCTCCTCAGCTTCTATGAGAGTAAGGGCCAATCCCAATACACCCCTACTTTCTACCACTAGCCCTCCCTCACTTCCACTACACCTAAAAAAGAAGCCACAGATTTTAGTGTCCTTGAAATCTTCCCAGGGGTCTGTCCCAATACTCCCACTACTCCTACTTTCAGCACCACCCCTAAAATCAGGAAGATGAGAACCAAAAGCTGTTCTAATTTCAGCTGTAGTGCTGTTAATATGACACTTTATTAAGTTTTAATATTTTTTCAGGCGTAAAAGTAACCGTTAAGATCCCCAACCTGGGCTCAGTTTATCCAAATAACGCCTGTTAAGAAATTTGACCCGATGTTTTCGGAGATGAGAAGAGCCGCCGGCTCGGAGCAGCAGCAGCTCACGGCCGGGTCAACCTGCGCCGTCGTCCCGGGGGAGAAACCTGCAGCTCTGTGGAGAATTACCACTGGCTGAAATAAATCATTTAGGAAGATAAATGTTGGTTTAATAGATGAAATCTAACAGTTGTAGCTACGCCTGTTAAGAAATTTGCTCCGAAGATTTCAAGATTTCTGCCTGCCGGCTTGGGAGCTGATTTATGGTTCTGCGTTAAATCGACGATCGGTCAACTAGTGAGCATCTGAAATCCCTCGATCCGTAGGGACAGATTCATAGCCACTACACTAGTTTTCTTCACTACCACTAGGTGAAAAGAGGAATTGGGACACCACTACCCTCACGGGAACGCGCAAAATGTAGGTGTAGGGATGAAAACTACGCGTAGGGGGGGGATTGGGACAGGGCCTAAATCTGCTGCTTGTGTCTCGTCAATCCCTTGCAGTTGTTTGTTCTGCGGCCTCTCTGACGTCTCATTTCGACAGGTAATCCTCTGGGCCTGCAGCAGCTGTGCAGGATTGCGGTGAGGGGGATTATGGGAACCCGAGCATCAGAGGTCATTGGTCAGCTGGACGTGTCCCCTCGTACCCACAGATATCTCCTGTACTGGGCTGATCCCACACCAGTACCGGACGCTTGATTCCCTAGACGGAAACATCATGGATAGCACATTTACTTAAAAAGAATTATTAAAGGTTTTATTCATAAAAGATTGTGTATATGTAACGTGGCTCAAGATTGCACTGTTCATCCAACCATCCATCCATCCATCCATCCATCCATCCATCCAGACACTCACTTCACCCCAGACACTTCACCCCAGACACTTCACCCCAGACACTTCCTCCATCTCTTCCTCCATCTCTTCCTCCATCTCTTCATCCATATATTCATCCATCTCTTCCTCCAGCTCTTCCTCCAGCTCTTCCTCCATCTCTTCCTCCATCTCTTCCTCCAGCTCTTCCTCCAGCTCTTCCTCCAGCTCTTCCTCCAGCTCTTCCTCCATCTCTTCCTCCAGCTCTTCCTCCAGCTCTTCCTCCAGCTCTTCCTCCAGCTCCAGATGTCCCCAGTCGAGGTCAACAGCTCCCCACCCGCACCGTAAACGGTGCCGACAGAGTACTGCTTCCTCCTTCTGAGGCGCCGAACAGTCCTCCAGAATTTTCTTGAGGCCGACCGAAAGTCTTCCTCCATGGCCTCCCAGAACTCCTCCCAGACCCGAGTTTTTGCCTCCAGGACCGCCCGAGCTGCTGCTCACTTGGCCTGCCGGTACCCATCTACTGCGTCAGGAGTCCCACCGGCCAACATAGCCCGGTAGGACTCCTTCTTCAGTCTGACGGCATCCTGTACTTCCAGTGTCCACCACCGGGTTCTAGGATTGCCGCCACGACAGCCACCGGAGACCTTGCGTCCACAACTTCGAGCTGCCACGTTGACAATGGAGGCAGAGAACATGGTCCACTCGGACTCGATGTCCCCCGCCTCCCCCGGGATCCGAGAGAAGCTCTCCCGGAGGTGAGAGTTGAAGATGTCCCTGACAGAGGGCTCAGCCAGACGTTCCCAACAGACCCTCACAATCCGTTTGGGTCTGCCCGGTCTGTCCAACCTCCTCCTCCACCAGCGCATCCAACTCACCACCAGGTGATGATCAGTTGACAGCTCAGCCCCTCTCTTCACCCGAGTGTCCAAGACATGCGGCCGAAGGTCAGATGAAACGACAACAAAGTCAATCATTGACCTCCGGCCTAGGGTGTCCTTGTGCCACGTGCACTGATGGACACCCTTATGCCTGAACATGGTGTTTGTTATGGACAAACTGTGACTAGCACAGAAGTCCAACAACAAAACACCGCTCGGGTTCAGATCGGGGAGGCCGTTCCTCCCAATCACACCTCTCCAGGTATCACTGTCATTGCCCACGTGAGCGTTGAAGTCCCCCAGTAGAACAATGGAGTCCCCAGTTGGAGCACTATCAAGTACTCCTCCCAGGGACTCCAAGAAGGCCGGGTACTCCGCACTGCTGTTCGGCCCGTAGACACAAACAACAGTGAGGGACCTTTTCCCGACCCGAAGGTGCAGGGAAGCGACCCTCTCGTTCACCGGGGTGAACTCCAACACATGGAGACTGAGCTGAGGGGCTATAACCAAGCTCACACCAGCCCGCCGCCTCTCACCCTGGGCAACTCCAGAGTAGTGGAGGGTCCAGCCCCTTTCAAGGAGCTGGTTCCAGAGCCCAAGCTATGTGTGGAGGTGAGCCCGACTATCTCTAGCCGGTATCTCTCAACCTCACGCACAAGCTCCGGCTCCTTCCCCCCCAGCGAGGTGACATTCCATGTCCCTACTGCCAGGGTCCAGGGAATTTTTGGTCCAGGGATTGGGTCGTCGAGGCCCCGCCACTAATGCTACCCAGCCCACATGGCACCGGCCTCTCACAGTCCTTCCTACGGGAAGGCGGGCCCACGTCGCCGTTTCGGGCTGAGCCCGGCCGGGTCCCACGGGCAAAGACCCGGCCACCAGGCGCTCGCCTACGAGCCCCAACCCCAGGCCTGGCTCTAGGGAGGGGCCCCGGTGACGCCGATCCGGACGATTACGGTTACGATTACGTTACGGTCCTTGGTTTAATTCTTCTCATGATAGGCTTATGAACCGCTCTTAGTCTGGCCCGTCACCCAGGACCTGGTTGCCATGGGAGACCCTACCAGGAGCGTAATGCCCCCGACAACATAGCTCCTAGGATCACTCGGGCACACAAACCCCTCCACCACAGTAAGGTGGCGGTTCAAGGAGGCAAGGCAAGTTTATTTATATTGCACAATTCAACACAAGGTAATTCAAAGTGCCTTGCATCGACATTAAAATCTGCAAGACATAATTAGACAGTAAATAACAAATAAAATGAAATAAAATTATGAGAAAAGAAGGTAAAATAATAAAAAGCACTGAGATTGCACTGTATAGTACTGTAATACTGTTTTATGAAGGAATATTTATCAATATTAAATACACTTGTTTTTAAATTCACTAATGAATATATTCTTAAAGGAGGTATTTCTGAAACCTGGTGGTTTTCTCAGCTTGAGAGCATGTACAGGTGTCAAAGGTGACTTCTTATGGTCCCAGCTGCTACCGCTCAGAAACAGAGACATGAGAAGAAAGATGCAGTTGGTCCAGTCCCGTCTGACGTCATCACCCGATGATGATGATTAGGGATGGGAATCCAGAACCGGTTCTTGTTGAGAACCAGTTCCCAGTGTTTCAATTCCTTGGAATCGTTTGCCTATTTTGCAAACGATTCCCTTATCGATTCCAGTGGGCGCATTCGCGCACAGCAGGAAAGCACGGGGACAAAGCGGCATAAACGCTCGAAAGTTTGGTTACATTTTACCAAAAAGGATGACAACAGGGTGACAATACTTGCAATGTGGATATTTTACCAAAGCGGGGAAACTGTTGGGACTCGGCCGGCTGGTGCGCTGGGAGCGCAGAGTCGATGCAGCGTGTGGCAGGAAGAGCCGGGCGCTCGGCCACGAGCCGCGCGCTCCGGCAGACGCTGCAGCTCATCAGCTCAAGTTAAAGAGCATCTACCGCTAACTTCAAGCCATGGAAGAGTATGACCCAGGCCAGAATAGGTGAATGTCACTGAGCAGTGACTAAGTTTGTGGTGTTGAACATGTTACTGGACATTCTTGTGTAAAGGCTGGCGTGTGCTACGCGTCGACTCAGACCACACGCCGTCACTGACGCCGTCACTGACGCCATCACTGACGACGTCACCTCCCGAAAATTGTAACTACGTGTCGAGGCGACGCAGACCAAGCGCAGACGGAGAGGGCTGTGATTGGTTCACTTGGTAGCAATGCATTTCCGGTTCTGGTTTGAAGCAGTCGTGAACTTTCAGCACTCTTTTCTTCATGTATGTGTGATTTTTTTGTTTGTTTTTGTTTTTTGCACAATAGTTGTCCTTACCTCTTTGATTCACTGTGACTGGAAAAAGTCGGATAAACCATTCAGGAAAAGATCGCGACCTGGCGGTCGCGGGGGGAAATGCACCACGGAGAAATGGAGTGACGGAAGTCCGAAGGTTCACGACGGCGTCACGGCAACGGCGTCACGGCGACGGCGTGTGCACGGCGTCGTTTTGACGCAGAACCATAACTCAGGCTTAATTGTCACAGAATAATTTGTTGTATTTAGTTAATTTCTACAGAAGAATATTTATTTTATATTAAATACATATTTTATATTACAAATAATTTTGTGGGGACCTCCTGGCACCATGGAGGAGCCCAACGCTTTTATAATGGCGGTTTTCACTCATGTCCATCGGAGCTGAAGTGCTTCGTCCTAACATTTCCCTTCCAGTGGTGGAAGACCTCACTTGTATTTTTTTGTTCAAAGATATAAAACAAAGTTGATGCTAATCAACCTGTTTTTTCTCCTTTTTTCCAAATGAGAATCGATAAAGAATCGAATCGTTAAACAGAATCGAAAATGGAATCGGAATCGGAAGATCTTATCAATTCCCATCCCTAATGATGATGCTCTGCAGCTTCCTCTGCAGATGAGCTTAAGCCACACCGCCACCTGGAGACATGTCTCCTGGTCCTCAGGGATGTGATGGAATAGGTGTTTGAGCCTTCCAGGTACCCGTAGTTAAGGATGTATGCAGTACTGGAGTTAATGGGGGAAGACCATGAGGGGAGATGGCATCCCCCTGAAATAAAAACGGTCCAAATCATCCCCCCTGAAATAAAAACGGTCCAAATCATCCCCCCCTGAAATAAAAACGGTCCAAATCATCCCCCCCTGAAATAAAAACGGTCCAAATCACCCCCCCTGTTAAACTGTCATCCCTCCTTTCCATCCCTTACGTCATTTCATCAATGAATGTGGTTTTACTGCTATTTCAACATTTAGAGTCATCACCAGAAAAATAACTTATTTGACAATTTCCACCTGTTTCAAGTAAATTTTCACTTGAAATAAGTAGAAAAATCTGCCAGAGGGACAAGATTTATCTTCTTATTACAAGCAAAAAAATCTTGTTCCACTGGCAGATTTTTCTACTTATTTCAAGTAAAAATCTACTTGAAACAGGTGAAAATTGTTGTTTTTTCCAGTGATGAGTTTTGTTTTAAGTGTAATGAGATTTTTTTTACTAAAATGAGACATTTTAACTAGAAATAAGACAAATATTCTTGTTAAGATTTAGAGTTTTTGCAGTGATCCATGTTACTTATCCTGTGAAGGACAGAGTCATATTGATAAGTTCAGAAAAGTGTTTTTTATTGTTGTGTTTTGATGTATTTGATGTAAGTCCAGTGGATATTTAAAGCTTACAGAAGGCTGCATTTAACTGCTGCTATGTCATTCCTGCAGTATTTCTGCAGCTGTTTTGGTCACTGCTATTATTTGTAATATATTATATTATTTGTAATCAGCACAAATTATCTGTCCCCATATGATCAAATCCACCATCCATTATGAAATTGTTTAAAAGCTTGAAGGGGTTTTCCATAAGATTCTACGCTGGTGTTTTTTTCTCTATTTGCAGGGTCACCTCCTGTTTTATGACCAGGCTGTTAAACTAGTTCAGGTATTTACTCTTCCTTAGGTGAAGACAGTGAAGGGAAACAAATGTTTTAATCCTTGTGCTGTCTTTGGGTCAAAATGACCCAATTCTTCTATCCTTCTTTCCTCCCTTCCATCTTTCCTCCCTTCCATCTTTTCTCCCTTCTTTCCTTCCATCTTTTCTCCCTTCTTTCCTTCCATCTTTTCTCTCTTCTTTCCTTCCATCTTTTCTCTCTTCTTTCCTTCCATCTTTTCTCCCTTCTTTCCTTCCATCTTTTCTCCCTTCTTTCCTTCCATCTTTTCTCTCTTCTTTCCTTCCATCTTTCCTCTCTTCTTTCCTTCCATCTTTTCTCTCTTCCTCCCCTCCATCTTTCCTCTCTTCTTTCCTTCCATCTTTTCTCCCTTCTTTCCTTCTTTCCTTCCATCTTTTCTCTCTTCTTTTCTCCTTTCTCCCTTCCTTCCACCTATTCTCCCTTCTTTCCTTCCATCTTTTCTCCCTTCTTCCCTTCCTTCTTTCCTTCCTTCCATCTTTTCTCCCTTCCTTCTTCCCTTCTTCCCTTCCTTCTTTCCTTCCTTCCATCTTTCCCCCCTTCCATCTTTTCTCCCTTCTTTCCTCCCTCCCTACCATCTTTCCTCCCTTCCTTCTTTTCTCCCTTCTTCCCTTCCTTCTTTCCTTCCTTCCATCTTTTCTCCCTTCCTTCTTCCCTTCCTTCTTTCCTTCCTTCCTTCTTTTCTCCCTTCCTTCCTTCCTTCTCTTCTCCCTTCACCTCCCTTGACCCACAGACATCACAAGGGTCATCACTGATGGGTCTTATCTGTTATCTGGGTCTACATCTCCAGTATGAAGGATAAACAAGGATATAGGTCTGCAGGTGGGACATGTGTGGCAGCTTGATCCACCGCTGGGGTTCATGTGTAAACAGGGATATAGGTCTGAAGGTGGGACATGTGTGGAAGCTTGATCCACCGCTGGGGTTCATGTGTAAACAGGGATATAGGTCTGCAGGTGGGACATGTGTGGCAGCTTGATCCACCGCTGGGGTTCATGTGTAAACAGGGATATAGGTCTGCAGGTGGGACATGTGTGGCAGCTTGATCCACCGCTGGGGTTCATGTGTAAACAGGGATATAGGTCTGAAGGTGGGACATGTGTGGCAGCTTGATCCACCGCTGGGGTTCATGTGTAAACAGGGATATAGGTCTGAAGGTGGGACATGTGTGGCAGCTTGATCCACCGCTGGGGTTCATGTGTAAACAGGGATATAGGTCTGCAGGTGGGACATGTGTGGCAGCTTGATCCACCGCTGGGGTTCATGTGTAAACAGGGATATACGTCTGAAGGTGGGACATGTGTGGCAGCTTGATCCACCGCTGGGGTTCATGTGTAAACAGGGATATAGGTCTGAAGGTGGGACATGTGTGGCAGCTTGATCCACCGCTGGGGTTCATGTGTAAACAGGGATATAGGTCTGCAGGTGGGACATGTGTGGCAGCTTGATCCACCGCTGGGGTTCATGTGTAAACAGGGATATAGGTCTGCAGGTGGGACATGTGTGGCAGCTTGATCCACCGCTGGGGTTCATGTGTAAACAGGGATATAGGTCTGAAGGTGGGACATGTGTGGCAGCTTGATCCACCGCTGGGGTTCATGTGTAAACAGGGATATAGGTCTGAAGGTGGGACATGTGTGGCAGCTTGATCCACGATGGGGTTCATGTATAAAACCCCTCCCTTTTTAGTATAAATACCACTGGGTCCATGACCACCGTGTGCATTTCTCTCCTACCTCTGGGGTTTGAGAAAAGTGGCTGGAAATCATTGTGCATGATAAAAATAAAGCTAATAACTTTGATTCTGTTCACTGGTTTTCTTACAGTGCACCAGACAAACGGACGAGGATCTTTCACAGGAAAGCACGGCCTCGTCAATATGACAATGGACAAATGTCTCCAGATGTACGGAAGAGTATCAGGGCCAGGCAGGAGAGAAATACAAATATTTTAGAGGAAGATTTTTTTTTTATTATGCACTTCAAGAAAAAAGTCGAAGGTCAAGAAAAAAGTTGAAATGTTGAGAAATACGACGAAGGGCCAAACTAAGACAAAACAAAATGGGAAATTACGAGAATAAAGTCATAATTTAATGAGAATAAAGTCATAATGTTGCGAGAATAAAGTCGTAACATTACGAGAATAAAGTCGTAATATTACGAGAATAAAGTCGTAATATTACGAAAATAAAGTCGTAACATTACGAGAATAAAGTCATAATGTTGCGAGAATAAAGTCGTAATATTATGAGAATAAAGTCGTAATATTATGAAAATGAAGTCGTAATATTATGAGAATAAAGTCGTAATATTATGAAAATAAAGTCGTAACATTATGAGAATAAAGTCGTAACATTACGAGAATATAATTTATAGAACTCTAACAGGAAGAGCTTCTTCTCCCTGTGTTAAAATGAGGAATATTGAGCATCTTGTGAAGTTATATGAATTATATATTTAATATTACGACTTTATTCTCAAAATATTACGACTTTATTCTTGTAATATTATGACTTTATTTTGGTAATTTTACGATTTTATTCTCATATTATTATGACTTTATTCTCGTAATTTCCTTTTTTTTTTGTCTTAGTTTGGCCCTAATACTAAAAAGTTGAAATGTCGAGAAAAAAGTCAAAGTTTCGTGAATAAAGTTGAAATGTTGAGAACAAAGGCGAAATTTCGACTTTATTCTTGAAATTGTACTTCAACATTAATGCACAAGTGCAGAATAAAAACAAATCTTCCCCTCTCAAATATTTGTTCTCCTGCCTGGCCCTGATCCTCTCCAGTCCCAGCTGTCTCAGGGGGACGTCTCTTCTCCAGACTCATGTTCCAGATGTTTCCAGATGTTTCCACAGACGTTCAGCAGCAGCGTTTATCTCAGAACTCAGGACTCGGGACACAACCCGGTGTATGTTTGAGTTAAAGACTCCAAGTCCCAGCATGCGTGTGGGGCGGTCACGTGACTCCTGCGGTGCGTCATGGCCGCGGAGGACAGGTCTGTTTAGCAGCAGGTCGAGTGGTCGGAGTGAAGGAGGATGGCGGTCCAGAACCAGAACCAGAACCCTCCAGCGGACTACGGAGACATCGGTGAGTGACGGACCACGTGACCCGGTTCACGTCACGTGACAGGACCCGGGACGTCACTGTGCAGCAGCCCCCCGGCCGTGTGTGTGTGTGTGTGTGTGTGTGTGTGTGTGTGTGTGTGTGTGTGTGTGTGTGTGTGTGTGTGTGTGTGTGTGTGTGTGTGTGTGTGTGTGTGTGTGTGTGTGTGTGCGCGCGCGTGCGTGTGTGTGTGTGTGTGCGTGTGCGCGTGCGTGTGTGTGTGTGTGTTTAGCTGGGCCAGCACAAAGTAAAGTAATATGCATTATGAAAACACAAGGCCAGTGGCGGAGCTAGACTTTTAAAGGGAACCTATTATGGATCTAATACCTGTTTTAAACAGGCCTTGAATGTCTTAAAAACAAGCTTTTGATTGTTTTTCTACCACTCAGTCTTTCTGCCACTCAGTCTTTCTGCCACTCAGTCTTTCTGACACTCAGTCTTTCTGACACTCAGTCTTTCTGACACTCAGGCCGTTTCCGAATTCGGACTCTACCACACTACATGCTACATACTGCAAAGTATGCACTGAATACTGCCTACTGAATGAAGGATTCAGAACGCTGCTCCAGCAGACCGTTCACACAGCAGTGTGCTACAGTGTATCCCAGAATGCATCTCGCACCAAAACGTCAGCGAAAGCTGAGATTTAAAAGCAGACTAGAGTGTTTCTCAATCCTGGTCCTCGTGTTCCCTGTCCTGCATGTTTTAGATGTTTCCCTGCACCAACACACCTGATTCTAATTAAAGGTCCTCATTAGCTTGTCACCAAGGTCTGCACAGCTCTGTTGATGACACACTTACTTTTATCACGGTGTGCTGAAGCAGGGTAACATCTAAAACATGCAGGACAGGGACCCACGAGGACCAGGATTGTAATTCCAGCTGTAGCGCTGTTAATATGCCACTTTATTACGTTTTAACATCTTTTCAGGCGTAAAAGTAACCGTTTAGTTTAGTAGCAAGTTTCTCCAAATAACGCCTGTTAAGAAATTTGATCCGATGTTCCGGGGATCAAAAGAGCCGCCGGTCCGGCCGCATCAGCAGCTGTTACCATGGTAACAGCAGCAGCTCACGGCCGGAGAACAGACGCGATCGCCGGGTCAAACTACGGCGTCGTCCCGGGGAGAAACCTGCAGCTCTGTGGAGCATCACCGCTGGCTGAAATAAATCATTTAGGAAGATAAATGTTGGTTTAATAGATGAAATCTAACAGTCGTAGCTGTCACGTTAGTTTGTCTGAATATAAAGTGAAGCTTCATGTTTTTACTAGATAGACAGACAGACAGACAGACAGACAGACAGATTGATTCCAGTCGGGCCATGTTTTTCAAATAAAGCGCTGAAAGAAAAAAGCGCTGCCCGGCCGAGGCCGCATTGCATTCTGGGATATAGTAGGCGAGGTAGGCTGTCTGAAGCATGCTGCGGATTTTTTTCCAAATCAGTACAACATCTGGGTATTTTTTGCACACTGCAGATTTCCTTCTGTTCACATACAGCATACTACTTACTACACTTTGGCCAAATCAGTGTATACTTGTAGTACAGTATGCAAATTCGGAAACAACCTCAGTCTTTCTGACACTCAGTCTTTCTGACACTCAGTCTTTCTGACACTCAGTCTTTCTGACACTCAGTCTTTCTGACACTCAGTCTTTCTGACACTCAGTCTTTCTGACACTCAGTCTTTCTGACACTCAGTCTTTCTGACACTCAGTCTTTCTGACACTCAGTCTTTCTGACACTCAGTCTTTCTGACACTCAGTGGGCGTAACCTGCTGTGAAGTCTCATCTGGACGTCATGCACATTCCCTCTATAGGATTTTTAAAGAATCTTTTATATACCGGTAGTCTGTTTTTTCCCTATAAGCAAGACCTCCCCAAACACAGACGCTTGAATACTGGGACTAATATAACTCTAGTCCAGGGGTCGGCAACCCGCGGCTCTAGAGCCGCATGCAGCTCTTTAGCGCCGCCCTAGTGGCTCCTGGAGATTTTTCAAAAATGTTTAAACTTTTTTTCCCTTTTTTCTTCTTTTTTAGTTTTTTTTCCTTTTTTTCTTCTTTTTTTCCTTTTTTTCTTATTTTTTTCTTTTTTTTCTTTCTTTTTTCTTCCTTTTTCCTTTTTAATCTCAACATTTCGACTTTTTTCTTGACATTTCGACTTTTTTCTCGAGATTGTACTTCAACATTAATCTCGACATTCTGACTTTTTTCTCAATATTTGAACTTTTATCTTGACATTTCGACTTTTATCTCCAAGTGCATAATAAAAAATAAATCTCCCCCCAGTTCTAACTAATATAGAAACATGCAGCATGTGTTGTCTTCATTCTAAGGCTTATACTATATTTTTAATTTTTTGCGGCTCCAGACATATTAGTTTTTTGTGTTTTTGGTTCAATATGGCTCTAAAACATTTTTGGTTTCCGACCGCTGATCTAGATAGAGAGTGTGGAGGATCTCTCTCAGACTGTGTGTTTTCCTGCAGGCTGCTGGGCTGAGAGGACGGAGGTCCACAAGGCTGCGTCCCTGGGCCAGGCGTCCCGGCTGCAGCAGCTCATCCAGGGCGGGGCGTCGGTCAACATGGTGGCGGTGGACTCCATCACGCCGCTGCACGAGGCCTGTGCTCGAGGACAGGCCCCGTGTGTGAAGCTGCTGCTGGACGCTGGAGCGCAGGTCGGCCCGCCGCGCCGCGGCTATGCCGCTAACGCCTGAGCTAGCCCAAATAAAGCACGGTTTCATGTTTAACCCTTGAATTCAACTTCCCACGTAAACGCACTGATTGTGTGATTTTTAAAGTATGTATTTGCAAATGATCCCGGAGCGTCTCTCTGTGTGCCCTGGGTGCTACTAGGTGGACGCCCGGAACGTGGACGGCTCCACCCCCCTGTGTGAGGCCAGCGCCGCCGGGAGCCTGGAGAGTGTGCAGTTCCTGCTGGAGCGCGGGGCCACGGCCAACCCGGCCCTCACCTCCCGCACCGCCTCCCCTCTCCACGAGGCCTGCATGGGAGGCAAGTGCTGCAGCGGGACCAGCGGGACCTCCCGCCCCCCTGAAACCCCCTGACTGGCCCCCTGACTGGCCCCTTGTCGTTGCAGGGAACTCGGAGTGCGTGCAGCTGCTGATCGGCGTGGGGGCGCGTCTGGAGGCGTACGACCTCTACTACGGGACGCCGCTGCACGTGGCCTGCAGCCACAAGCACACGGACTGTGTCCGGGCTCTGCTCACGGCAGGTGAGAGGGGGAGGACAGGGGGACGAGCAGAGACATGTATATGTAGACGCCACATGGAGCTGCTGCGATACGTCAACGCCGCCGCCATATTGGATGTTCAAGTCTGCGCTGCAAACTAATACAAGTGAATGGACTTATTTTCATAAAGCGCCTTTCTACAAAGAAATGTACGTTTTACGTCTCATTTATTCATTCAAACACGCACTAATATACTTGGGAAACAGTTAGGCACCAAATATAATATATTTAATTTTCTCAATTTTCACAAGGTAGTGCCGAAAAACAATATATATCCCCCCTCACAAAAATAAGAAAAATAGAGAAACATTTTCTCATCAACAAAACACATTTTACATTTTTCAAGTAACAAAATAACATATTTGAACCATTTTGAACCATTTCTAAATGTTTAATTTGTTTTGTTGATGAACAAATATGTTTCTCTATTTTTATTATTTTTGTGAGGGGGGATATATATTGTTTTTCATATAGCTGATATAACATGAATTACTCCTATGTGGGATCAATAAAGTTCTTATTTTTGCCATCTGAGAAAATTAAATATATTATATTTGGTGCCTAACTGTTTCCCAAGTATATTAGTGCGTGTGTGAATGAATAAATGAGACGTAAAACGTACATTTCTTTGTAGAAAGGCGCTTTATGAAAATAAGTCCATTCACTTGTATTAGTTTACAGCGCAGTCTTGAACATCCAATATGGCGGCAACGTTGACGTATCGCAGCAGCGGGCAAGAACACTCGATGCGGCGTTTACGTTTATACGTCTATGGCAGGGGTAGGCAACCCTGGTCCTCGAGTGCCACTGTCCTGCATGTTTTAGATGCTACCCTGCTTCAGCACACCGTGATAAAAGTACCTGTGTCATCAACAGAATTGTGCAGCCCTGGATGACAAGCTGATGACGATGATTACCGTAATTAGAATCAGGTGTGTTAAGGCAGGGTAGCATCTAAGACATACAGGACAGTGGCATTCGAGGACCAGGGTTGCCTACCCTTGGTCTATGGGGACGAGCCCCAGGGCAGGACGTGACTCTGACCTGTTTCCTCTAAGGTGCTAAAGTGAACGCCGCCAGGCTGCACGAGACGCCGCTGCACCACGCCGCCAAGAGCAGCAGCACGGCCATGATCCAGCTGCTGGTGGAGGCGGGGGCCGACCTCTACGCCCGGGACAAGCACAACCGCACACCGCTGGACTGCAGCCGGCCCGGCTCCGCCTCCGCCGCCTGTCTGCAGGAGTACCAGGGTACGCTGGTGCTGGTGGGGGGGGGGGGAGTCTGCTGCAGGCATGGGGGGGGGGCACCTGCTGCTGCTGCAGGCAGGGCCGTCTGACGGTCGTCTGACGGTCGTCTGGCGGTCGTCTGACGGTCGTCTGACGGTCGTCTGGCGGTCGTCTGACGGTCGTCTGACGGTCGTCTGACGGTCGTCTGGCGGTCGTCTGACGGTCGTCTGACGGTCGTCTGGCGGTCGTCTGACGGTCGTCTGACGGTCGTCTGGCGGTCGTCTGGCGGTCGTCTGACGGTCGTCTGACGGTCGTCTGACGGTCGTCTGACGGTCGTCTGACGGTCGTCTGGCGGTCGTCTGACGGTCGTCTGACGGTCGTCTGGCGGTCGTCTGGCGGTCGTCTGACGGTCGTCTGGCGGTCGTCTGACGGTCGTCTGGCGGTCGTCTGGCGGTCGTCTGACGGTCGTCTGACGGTCGTCTGACGGTCTTCTGACGGTCGTCTGGCGGTCGTCTGGCGGTCGTCTGGCGGTCGTCTGACGGTCGTCTGACGGCCGACTGACGGCCGACTGACGGTCGTCTGGCGGTCGTCTGGCGGTCGTCTGGCGGTCGTCTGACGGTCGTCTGGCGGTCGTCTGGCGGTCGTCTGGCGGTCGTCTGGCGGTCGTCTGGCGGTCGTCTGGCGGTCGTCTGGCGGTCGTCTGGCGGTCGTCTGGCGGTCGTCTGGCGGTCGTCTGGCGGTCGACTGACGGTCGTCTGGCGGTCGTCTGGCGGTCGTCTGGCGGTCGTCTGGTGGTCGTCTGGCGGTCGTCTGGCGGTCGTCTGACGGTCGTCTGGCGGTTGACTAACGGTTGACTAACGGTTGTCTGACGGTTAACTAACGATTGTCTGACGGTTGTTTGGTTTTCTGATGGGTGTGTTGACAGTTCTCTGACGGTTGTCCCCTCCCTCCCCGTCCCCAGCGGCCCCCCTGAACCTGCAGCAGCTCAGCAGGTTGGCGGTGAGGAGGACGCTGGGAACCCGGGCCCCCCGGGCCATCGGCCAGCTGGACACGCCCACACTCATCCAGAGCTACCTGCGCTACCAGTGAGGCCGTCGCCACGACGACAAGGGGACCACAGGGGACACCAGGCGGCTCGGACCGGTTCCCAGGGCTGCTGGGAACCCGGCACCGGCGGGCCCCTGGGAACCCGGCACAAACGGGAACCCGGCCCCGGCGGGCCTCTGGGAACCCGACACCGGCGGGCCCCTGGGAACCCGGCCGCGGCGGGCCCCTTGGAACCCGGCACCGGCGGGCCCCCGGGAACCCGGCACCGGCGAGCCCCCGGGAACCCGGCCGCGGCGGGCCCCTGGGTACCCGGCCCCTGGGAACCGGGCCCCTGGGTACCCGGCCCCTGGGAACCGGGCCCCGGCGGGCCCCTGGGAACCCGGCCCCGGCGGGCCCCTGGGAACCCGGCACCGGCGGGCCCCTGGGAACCCGGCCCCGGCGGCCCCACCTGCTCTTCTGTTCCTGAGACTCAGCAGTCTCCTTTCTGTCAGACTGAGCCACATCAGCTGTCACGCCACCCAGACACTTCTGAACAGAAACACTGTAAATAATAAAAGAATCATAGTAACATTTAGAGCAAACACTTTCACTAAAGTCTCCTTTTAATGAGACAATTTGTACCACAGATTGTAGTGAATGAATGTTCTGACCGGAGCCACAAAACAGGATTGCAATCAATCAATCAAGCATCCAATGTATTTAAATTCACAAGGTGAATGTTGATTCTGTGAAGTTTTCAGGATGATGGTTCTAAATAAAGAAAGAACAAATTAGATTATCTTGACAAATAAATCATGAATTCACTCAACCTCTCCAATAACCAAAAACATGATTCTCAATTTAATAACATTTAACGAATCAGATCAATTCTGTCCATTCTTCATGGACTTCACAACCCTTGTACTGTCTTCGGGTCAAAATGACCTAATTCTACTGTTCCTTCTTTCCTCCTGCTCTCTCCTTCCTTCTCCCTTCTCCCTTCCTCTTTCCTTCCTTCCTTCCTTCCTTCCTTCCTTCCTTCCTTCCTTGAGTTTAAGAAAACTCAAATATCCTATCTCAAAAAATTAGAATATTCTGGGAATCTTAATCTTAAACTGTAAACCATAATTAGCAATATTAAAATAATAAAAGGCTTGCAATATTTCAGTTGATTTGTAATGAATCCAGAATGTATGACATTTTTGCATTACAGAAAATAAAGAACTTTATCACAATATTCAAATTTTCCTGTATGTGATAACAAATGGGATGTTGGGATTTCCAGTTGGGAACTGGAAGAAAGCAGCCCATAGGTCGGGTTTTCCAGCCTCGGACCGTGTTCCTGGAACGTTCATCATTTGAGATTTCCAGTCATTGCATTCTGCTTCTGAGTCACATCTGATCTGTACACGGCGTCCCGCCCTGGTTCTGGGACGAGGGGGGTGTTTCAGATCGGTAAGAGCCTCGGGGAGAAGAGGAACAGGAGGATGCAGAGTTTGGCAGCAGAGAGGACTTTATTCATGTTTTGTCAGTTTGAGGTTCCTGGATCAAATCCTGGCTTTGCCGGGAATCTATAAGCAAGTCACGACACTCTCAAGACTTAGTAGCGCTGAAAGTATGAGCTGAGAGTCTGAGCTGAAAGCGCTGCACGCTCGGCCTGCAGGCCCTGATCCCCGAGGAGAGGAACCGTCTGAGCCAAGTGGTGTTGGTGTCAGGATGATCTCCAGACGGCTGCTATTTATAGCTCTGGCTCCGTTAAATGTAGAGACGACCGAAGGGGCAGCATATTCACCAGAGGCCAGAAGGAGCAGCGTGTGTTTGTGAAGTCCTGCTGCTTTAGATTGATTGGTGGTTCTCTGCCGACTGCGGGTTCCAGGCGCATAGCCAGTAATGGGCCTGGCTGGCACTGGCCCTCCCAGCCAACTTTATACATGTTTCACATAAACATATTCTAAAAGATTATATGAGAAATGGTATAAATATAAATGTTATTTGTTATAACTTTTGAAACAAGTTGCAGGAGCCTCGGGACGTAATTGATGGCTCTGGTTCAGACAGATCGAGCTGCTTTTAGCCAGCAAGCTAGCCGGCGTTGCAGCCGACTTTATCACCACAACAATGGCTGAATTCAATTCAATTTTATTTATATAGCGTCTAATACAACAAAAGTTGTCTCTAGACGCTTTCCAGAGATCCAGAACATGAACATAAACCCCAGAGCAATTATTACATAAACAATGGCAGGTAAAAACTCCCCTAGTGGGAGAAAAACCTTAAGCCAAACAGTGGCAAGAAAAACTCCCCTTTAGGAAGAAACCTGGACCAGGACCTGGATCATAAGGGGGGACCCTCCTGCCGAAGGCCAGACTGGGGGAGTCGGGGACGTTAACAGCACAGCAGGCAGGTGGAAGCAGCAACGGGATGACCAGAGGGGGTGGGGACCGCAGGCAGGTGGAAGCAGCAGCGGGATGACCGGGGGTGGGGACAGCAGGCAGGTGGAAGCAGCAACGGCATGACCAGGGGTGGGGACCGCAGGCCAGCACGCAGCTCCCGAAGCTCTGGCCCAATCAGCAAGCCCCAGGTTAGGTGCAGGGTCAGGGAAAGGTTGAGAAGGGGCAGGGCCAGGGAGAGGAGTCTTGAGGGACGAACCTTCTCCCCGCCCAAAAGGGGCCGTTACCCTGCCCCCCTCACTCCCACGCTGCAGGTTCCGGTGTTGTGCATTCAGAGATGCTCTTCACCACCAGCAGAGGATGCTGCAACATGGACAAAAGATAAAAAAGAGGAGAAAAGGGGGACGGCACAAGAAACTACAGGAGCAATGGACAAAAATGATAGCTATGAGATACTTATAATCAACAAACATGGAAATGGAGAAGAGAGGCAGGGAAAAGGAGAGGAGAAGAAGGGTGAGAGGCACCGCCCAGCGGGTCATGTCGGTGCCCCCCTGCAGCATAAGCCTTTAGCAGCATATCTACCACCAAGCTATATTTGAGACTAACTATTATAGTCTTGTTCTATAGCTGCAACTATGACTACTGACTCTAACACACTAGAGTTTACACTACCTAGAGATTTACCAACACCAGCTAGAGGTTTACTAAACACTAACTATAGGCTTTACTAAACAGAAATGTTTTAAGTTTAGTTTTAAAGGTGGAGGTGGTGTCAGCCTCCTTAACCCAGATTGGAAGTTGGTTCCATAGTAGTGGCGCCTGATAGCAGAACGCCCGCCCTCCAAATCTACATTTGGATACTCTAGGAACTACGAGTAAACCTGCACTCTGAGAACGGAGAGCTCTGCCAGGAACATAAGGCACTATCAGGTCTTGCAAATATTGTAGAGCTAAGCCGTTTTGGGCTTTATACGCAAGTAATAAAATGTTAAATTGGAATCTGAATTTTACGGGACAGCTGACGGAAAAGTATCAGAGCTATGCAGGAGAAAAAATATTTGAGAGGGGAAGATTTTTTTTTATTGTGCACTTCAAGAAAAAAGTCAAAATGTCGAGAACAAAAACAAAACATCAAATCTCTGCAGAGTGCTTTGCACTTCTTAGACCCTTTCAATTCATTGTACTGTTGCTTTTTTGCACAATGATTTCTTGTCTCTGTGATGAGGTCCAGGCCCAGCGGTAGTAGCTCACGGTTCTACACTGTACCCAGGGGGCAAAACCCAATTTTTGGGGAAAACAGACATGGAGCGTTGTAAAAGGTTTGACACCAGAAATGATATCTAGGACCTTCAAGGATCACAACCTGGGTGGACAACCCGGTCAACTAGCTGCTGGAAAGCTACAGGGGGCCAAAAACCCTCTTTTTGGGACATTTTCCAGGCGAAATTATGTATCTGCAGATATTTAGGTACTACAATGGCATTAATAATCATAGAACTATAAAATTTGGCAGAGAGTATGTTGACACATAGGAGAAGACAGGAAAATAATATTCTGGGCCTTGCTGCAACTCTATTTTGAGATATCACTCTCAACATCCCAAAAAAGACAAAAAAAAGTACTGCTCGCCTAACAAATTCTCATGAAAATCTATATTTTTCAGTACTTTATGGAGAATATCTATGCCTACCATGTATATAGAAAACTTCCTTAATTCATAAGCTTTAATTGGAGTCGAAGATGGCCTTTCTATCTCGAAGGCTGCACTAGCTGTGGCCAAATGTCTGCTCTATATCCCAAATCGAGAATTGTACTGAAACTGAATTTCCAGTCAGTGTTCCACGAGATGAGGTCAAGTGCTATTTCTTCTTCTATCATTTGAATAACATCCTATATTGATACTTAGATATTGATGATAATAAGAAACAAGATACCTGTCAGCAAAACATTTATTTTCATTTGGATTTTCATAAATTGAATACAAAATAGCCATTTTCGTGGCCAGAACTAGATTGATTTTAAAAAAAAGAAAAGAAAAAAAAGTAACCTGACATAATACATCTCCAAATTACAGCAGGTATAACAGGTTTTAGTATCAGTGTCTAGTTTTCTGATTCACTGCTGCTGCCACTGAACTCCAATGTGACTGTGTTTAATCTGTTGCATCTGGTTGTCAGTCCCTGGCAACGGCACCCTATGTAGCATGGAACTCCCTTCTTTGCACAGGAACAGTTCTTCTGGCAACCTTTGACACATCCACATGAGATTGTCTTGTTCATTGACACAGGCCAGGCTGGCTTTGGAGAAGAGATGGGAACTGCTTTTCCATTATCCATAGACCATCCAAATTCTGTGCACAAGGGAATTTTTAGCTTGGATATGTGTGCACTCTTGTCAATGAGTGTTGCTAGCGCAGCCCTTTTCAGGTGCAGGAGAAATGCTTCTT
Source organism: Cololabis saira (assembly GCF_033807715.1). Lineage (NCBI taxonomy): Eukaryota > Metazoa > Chordata > Actinopteri > Beloniformes > Belonidae > Cololabis > Cololabis saira. The sequence goes on along the minus strand of NC_084609.1, from coordinate 34,693,719 downwards.
CTGTTGGGGGTAGTAGCTTTAAGAGTGTTGATCTGTTGTTCAGGAACTTGTATGCTCTCAGCTTGCCCAGATCTGAATCCTCAAAATGATCGGCTGTGGCTGTATACACAGCTATGGTGAGGTCCCGTGCCTGATTAAGGACGTCATCTGTTATGGCATCGGTTGGGTTCTCACCAAATTCTTCCAGTGCCGGTATGTCCAGAATCATGCTTCTCTTAAACCACGCCTTCTTTCCACTGAAATATGGGTAACTAGTTGTATCTCTGCCACTCAGACTGTGGACAAAGGGCATTGCACAACACTGTGAAGGTCCCAGTGCCACAACCATTTTATGGATAGGCAAGTATGCATTTTGGGCTGTTCTCACCCACAGCTCTGCTAGATCACTAAGATGCGTTGCACCATAGTACAGGCACATGACAATGATGTCAGTGTCATTTGCATGTATGACAACTCTGTCAACTCCTTCATTCTGGACACTGTAGAGGGTGTGGAGTATGATCCTGGTGTCAGCCTCCTGCTGTGTAGACTCCAGAGCAGGAACATGTATAACAGACCCTCCTGTCAGCACTACACTCTTGGTGTCTTCTTTGAAACCACCACCCAGGTAGAGATGAGTTGGGCCAAGAACAGGTTCCAGTTGCTCATTCTCAGACCATTTGTCACAGAAGAAGCTCAGAAGATTTGCTTTGTTAGCTGAGACTTCAAAAAACTCCTTTGGGTCTGGAGCTGTGAACTGCTCACTGACTTCATACACTTTGGCTGGTTTTGATCGGGCATATCTCTTTTCCTGCTCAGCTGATTTAAGGCTGGGTCCACTGTACCTGTCACAACAGAAGTGTATGATCTGAGTGCCAGCAGGCACATCATTCAGCAGCAAGTTTTTGTATCGCTCAGCAATAGTTCCAAATAGTTCACCTTTTTGAAAAGACCAGTGTCTTATGGCACACATAGCATCAACTACTAGTGCTGTCTTTTTGCCATCTTGAAGCAGATTAGGGATGCTGTTCACTTTGGTCTCCTCTTTCAGAATCTTTACTAGGCTTGCCTTGGTATCAGTTCTCATACTGCCATCCTCCTGGAAGAGGGATGGGGGAAAGTCACTGCACTCGTGGTTGCCGATGAAGTCCACAATGTTAAGCTCTCCGCCACTGGCAATGATCTGTGTCATGCGCAGAAGGGCAGTAACTTCATTGCTCTTGCCAGATGCAAATGTTTTACCCCCAGACTTCTTGGATTTTGTGTTTTGTGTGTGGAAGGTGTTAAGCTTCACAATACTTGTCTTCTTCTGATCACTGGTCACTGAGGGCTCTGACAGAGCCCTCAAACCAAGTGCTTTCACATTTGTCAGGTTGTCCTTGACTGTGGAATCTGCACATTGTCCAGTTGATATGTTGATCAGGCATGGTGTGGCTGTTGTGAATGGGTTGGTCTCTACTGCTGCCATGACCTTGACTACCATCTCAGCATCCCTGGTGACACGACTCCAACCAGATTCATGGTGTGGTTTGGAGGAATGGAGGTGCAACATAGACTTGAGCTCTGCAGAGATAGCTGCAGTGAGTGGTTTTGTGTAAAGCCATTTCATCCGGGCAGCAGGGTTGAGTGTAATGCCATCTAAACCGCTTGCCTCCTTGGCATCTGCATTATATGTCTGCTCCAGAAGCATGTCAGGGGAGACCCCATTATGACTGCCATCTGCTCTCCTCCCAACAAATGCACCTGCCATCAGCGCTTCATGTACCTCTGGAGCTGTTTCAGGTAGTTTCTTCATCTCAACCAAATACAAAGGCAAAGATTGCTGTCCATATTTATAGTGGCCTGCTGCAGTGAGGTAAGGCAGCATTTGTGCTGATTCACAGAGATGTCCAACCCAGTTACCTTCCCACTCAGATCATACACTTCTGTTGTGACAGGTACAGTGAACCCAGCCTTAAATCAGCTGAGCAGGAAAAGAGATATGCCCGATCAAAACCAGCCAAAGTGTATGAAGTCAGTGAGCAGTTCACAGCTCCAGACCCAAAGGAGTTTTTTGAAGTCTCAGCTAACAAAGCAAATCTTCTGAGCTTCTTCTGTGACAAATGGTCTGAGAATGAGCAACTGGAACCTGTTCTTGGCCCAACTCATCTCTACCTGGGTGGTGGTTTCAAAGAAGACACCAAGAGTGTAGTGCTGACAGGAGGGTCTGTTATACATGTTCCTGCTCTGGAGTCTACACAGCAGGAGGCTGACACCAGGATCATAGTCCACACCCTCTACAGTGTCCAGAATGAAGGAGTTGACAGAGTTGTCATACATGCAAATGACACTGACATCATTGTCATGTGCCTGTACTAAGGTGCAACGCATCTTAGTGATCTAGCAGAGCTGTGGGTGAGAACAGCCCAAAATGCATACTTGCCCATCCATAAAATGGTTGTGGCACTGGGACCTTCACAGTGTTGTGCAATGCCCTTTGTCCACAGTCTGAGTGGCAGAGATACAACTAGTTACCCATATTTCAGTGGAAAGAAGGCGTGGTTTAAGAGAAGCATGATTCTGGACATACCGGCACTGGAAGAATTTGGTGAGAACCCAACCGATGCCATAACAGATGACGTCCTTAATCAGGCACGGGACCTCACCATAGCTGTGTATACAGCCACAGCCGATCATTTTGAGGATTCAGATCTGGGCAAGCTGAGAGCATACAAGTTCCTGAACAACAGATCAACACTCTTAAAGCTACTACCCCCAACAGAAGAAGCATTTCTCCTGCACCTGAAAAGGGCTGCTCTAGCAACACTCATTGACAAGAGTGCACACATATCCAAGCCAAAGATTCCCTTGTGTACAGAATTTGGATGGTCTATGGATAATGGAAAAGCAGTTCCCCCTGGCCCCCTGTAGCTTTCCAGCAGCTAGTTGACCGGGTTGTCCACCCAGGTTGTGATCCTTGAAGGTCCTAGATATCATTTCTGGTGTCAAACCTTTTACAACGCTCCATGTCTGTTTTTCTGCTTGGCCCCCTGGGTACTGAGTATTTGTGGCTGCCGTCCAAGTCCCTCACTTCATTTTCCTTAGCTGGCTCTGGGCCTGAACGTGCAGGGCTGTGCACGATGCTGTGCACGATGCCGGCCTCGGCGCTGCAGCCCATAAACATGCCCCACTGTTCAGAACGTAAACTCCTGGAAATGTACGGGTAAAGCTTACTAAATAGCTGAACTCTCTGTCCCGCTGGAAGCAGAACTGGAGTTGAGGGGGATGAGGGGGGATGAGAGGGGATGGCATCCCCCCTGAAATAAAAACGGTCCAAATCATCCCCCCCTGAAATAAAAACGGTCCAAATCATCCCCCCTGTAAAACTGCCATCCCTCCTTTCCATCCCTTATGTCATTTCATCAATGAATGTGGTTTTACTGCTATTTCAACATTTAGAGTCATCACCAGAAAAATAACACCAGAAAAATAACTTATTTGACAATTTTCACCTGTTTCAAGTAAACTTTCACTTGAAATAAGTAGAAAAATCTGCCAGTGGGACAAGATTTATCTTCTCATTACAAGCAAAAAATCTTGTTCCACTGGCAGATTTTTCTACTTATTTCAAGTGAAAATCTACTTGAAACAGGTGAAAATTGTTGTTTTTTCCAGTGATGAGTCTTGTTTTAAGTGTAATGAGAATTTTTTACTAAAATGAGACATTTTAACTAGAAATAAGACAAATATTCTTGTTAAGATTGTGAGTTTTTGCAGTGATCCATGTTACTTATCCTGTGAAGGACAGAGTCATATTGATAAGTTCAGAAAAGTGTTTTTTATTGTTGTGTTTTGATGTATTTGATGTAAGCCCAGTGGATATTTAAAGCTTACAGAAGGCTGCATTTAACTGCTGCTATGTCATTCCTGCAGTATTTCTGCAGCTGTTTTGGTCACTGCTATTATTTGTAATATATTATATTATTTGTAATCAGCACAAATTATCTGTCCCCATATGATCAAATCCACCATCCCCCCTGATTGTTTTTTACAACTCCAGTACTGGCTGGAAGAGATGGTCCCAGTCAGGAAAGCTGAGCCTGTTAATGTTGCAGCCCAGACTTGGCTGAGCGTTCCCTGGAGGCCGGTTAAATGTCTGAGTCCGATACCCACGGCTCCTAAAATAACCACTTGGAAACATGTTGAGTTGGAAAGAGTATAAAAAGTGTACATGAGGAATGAGAAAAACGGCACACGAGGAAGGAATATCCATCACTCAGAGAGCAGAGAGGTGTTCTGTTCAGTTATTGACTGAAACACGTTTATGCTAAAGTTGGCGACTCCACTCAGGCCCTGTTTCCACGTTGCAAAAATGCTGGTGTTTTCATGCGTTTGGGCCGTTCGTTTACACCAGGGGTCGGCAACCCAAAATGTTGAAAGAGACCAAAAACACAAAAAACTAATATGTCTGGAGCCGCAAAAAATGAAAAGTCTTGTATAAGCCTTAGAATGAAGACAACACATGCTGCATGTTTCTATATTAGTTAGAACTTCGAGAAAAAAGTCGAAATGTCGAGAAAAAAGTTAAAATTTTAAGAAAAAAGTCAAAATGTCGAGAAAAAGTCGAAATGTCGAGATTAATGTTGAAGTATAATCTCGAGAAAAAAGTCAAAATGTTGAGAAAAAGTCGAAATGTCGAGGAAATAGTCAAAATTTCGTGAAAAAAGTCAAAATGTTGAGAAAAAAGTCAAAATATTGAGAAAAAAGTCAAAATTTTGAGAAAAAAGTCGAAATGTCGACAAAAAAGTCAAAATGTCGAGAAAAAGTCATAATGTCGAGATTAATGTCGAAGTACAATCTCGAGAAAAAAGTCAAAATTTCGAGAAAAAAGTCGAAATGTTGAGAAAAAAGTTGAAATGTCGAGATTAAAACGGAAAGGAAAAAGGAAGAAAAAGAGAGAAAAAAGGAAAAAAGAAGAAAAAAGAAAAAAAGAAGAAAAAAAGGAAAGGAAGAAAAGGTCCAACATTTTTGAAAAAGCTCCAGGAGTCACTAGGGCAGCTCTAGAGCCGCGGGTTGCCGACCCCTGGTTTACACCAAAACGAAGCTCAAATTCTCCAAAAACCATAATTTCTGAAAACTCCGGCCAAAGTGGAGATTTGCAAAAACTCCGTCTTCACGTTTGCTTGTAAACTGAGAGAAACGGACATTTAGGCTTCAGAACGTCACATTATGAGACAGAAACGTCCCCAGCGTCATGAGTGACACCTGTGGTTACAATGTGTTTGGCCGCCGTGATCATGATGGATGCTGTTAAAGAAGTGCTGGTTTTTACGTTTGTGCAAACACTTTTCGTCTGTTGGCATTTGCACTCATAACATACGGTGGCAGAGACCCGGCATTGCTGAAAATAAAAGTAACGCTGCAAACAGAAACAAACGCCACTGCAAATAAAAGAAACGCTGCAAATATAAATAAACCCCGCTGCAAATAAAATAAAAAAACGAAGCAAATAAAAAAGCCACAACGGAAGTGAATTACCGGGGACTATTTTTGCTGATGCACCGGTGTTTTTATGGCCTAACACATTAAAAATGACACGTAGCGACGTTGAACACTAACCTTTTCACTTATTTTCTTGTACGTTCTTCTTATTCCTTGCTCTTCTTATTTCTTCCTTTTCACTTACGTCCTCTTCGTCTTCTTCTTTTCCTCTCACGTAAAAACACCGGTGCATCAGCAATCCCCGGTAATTCACTTCCGTTGTGGCTTTTTTTTATTTGCGTCGTTTTTTTTTATTTGCAGCGCCGTTTGTTTTTATTTGCAGCGTTAATTTTATTTGCAAAGCCTTTATTTTATTTGCAGCGTTTCTTTAATTTTCAGCAATGGCGGGTCTCGGCCACCGTAATAACTGCTGTATTGTGAGTGCTCAGAGTTCTGCAATTTTACATCCACTTTATCTCCAACCAAGACAAACGGTTGCCTGGCAACGGCGTCGTCATCATTTTTGGGTCCGACCAGGGTGAAGCGGAAGTTACTCGTGTCATTTGTTGATGTTTTTTTCCAGGATTCTGATTGGCTAGCATGACTTTATCTTCTCGTTACACTGCCCCCTGTAGGTTTGGCTGCTCATAGCACCTTAACAGATATTTATGCAGGTTCGTGTAAATGAAGAGATTTTGAAAATGATCTGATGATGGTATTTTTCAAAATGTAGAGGGGGAAATATCAGTTTTTGTAAATACTATGTGTAAACGTGAAACCTGAACATGTTTTCTTGTAGTGGCTCTTGGTATTCGGCAAATTCAACCTCAAACGATTCATAGTTTCAAGCTGAAAAACAAAGGTAAATAAACCATGGGGGCCGTCCTGAGTACCGTCATGATTCAGATCGGTGCAGATCCGTGTCCGGCAGCAGAAACCCGAAGCGGGTTGGGTTTCCTGAGACGGTAGAGAGTTGTTGGCCTTTGCTGAGGAAGGTGAAGGATATGGAGACCACCAGAGTTAGAGGGAAGCTTTTCTACGACTGTGATGTTGATCATTGAAGGAACTGTGTTGGTGACAGCTGGGATGTTGCAGTGCATTCTGGGCCCTGACACCTGAGAGTGTGTATTATGGTCTGGATTTTGTGCCTGCGTGTCCGTCTGTCCATCTGCTGCAGACTTATTCTGGTAAATGACCAGAGGTGGGTAGTAACCAGTTACATTTACTCCGTTACATTTACTTGAGTAAGTTTTGGGAAATGTTGTACTTTTAGGAGTAGTTTTGAATCACTATACTTTTTACTTTTACTTGAGTAGATTTATGAAGAAGAAACTGTTCCTCTTCCTCCGCTACATTAGGCTACGTTGAGCTGTTACTTTTCTTTTATCCCTTTTATCCACGTACGCGTCAATCTCATGACATCACTGGGTGATTCTTTGGGAAAAATGTTAGTTTTTGCATGTTTTGTCACATTTACACAGACTCAAACACACACAGAGTTTCTATGAGTTCATGGGCTTGTTTTAGTTCTGCTGGTTAAAAAAGAAAAGTACAAAGGCTGGACATTTTGTGCTACTTGTGCTTAATTTATTTTTTTATTCTGTTATTATTTTATTTATTTTATTATTTATTAAAGTACTTGAATTTACTTTAAGATTATTTTAATGTATGGTATTTTTTATTTTAATTTATTTTATTGATTTAATTTGCCTGAAGATGATTATTTTGTACTTTTGTCTGTTTGAATGGTTGTGTTAAAAAAATAAATCAGACGTTACTCAACAGTTACTCAGTACTTGAGTAGTTTTTTCACCAAGTACTTTTTTACTTTTACTCAAGTAATTATTTGGATGAATACTTTTTACTTCTACTTGAGTCATATTATTCTGGAGTAACAGTACTTTTACTTGAGTACAGTTTTTGTACTCTACCAGCTCTGTAAATGAAGGAGAACATCGTTACTGCAGCTCAAGTCTTTGACAATGTGATTTTAGACTGTATTTACCTCCAGTTTCCTTTGTTTTCTTTCAGTAAGAACATACAAAGCTGGACGTGTTTTCTTGTGCTGAACCTCTTTAGCTCATCTTGTGGAACTGAAACAAACATTAAAGTCTCTTGAAGTGTCTGTTCGTTGTCAGTGTTCTGCTGGTGTGCAGTCAGTGCAGTTCTCTCCACTGCCACCAGGCGGTGCTACAGATAAAGGAATCAGTGACTGTTTTCCCGTCGGCTTGTGTTCAGAAAGGCTGACGGAGAGAGAACTGGAGTCACCTCTGACCCCGCTGACGTCTAGACAGACGCATCACTGCCGTCCACACATGAGAGCAGAGGGACGGGCGTCTGGTAGAAAGAGAGGATCACTGCAAAAACTCTAAATCTTAACAAGAATATTTGTCTTATTTCTAGTTAAAATGTCTCATTTTTAGTCAAATAAAATCTCATTACACTTAAAACAAGACTCATCACTGGAAAAAAGAACAATTTCACCTGTTTCAAGTAGATTTTCACTTAAAATAAGTAGAAAAATCTGAATTTTTTTTGCTTGTAATGAGAAGATAAATCTCTGGCAGATTTTTCTACTTATGTCAAGTGAAAATTTACTTTAAACAGGTGAAAATTGTCAAATTATAAATTATTTTTCTGGTAATGACTCTTGTTTTAAGTGTAAAGAGATTCTTTTGACTAAAAATGAGACATTTTAACTAGAAATAAGTTTTTGCAGTGCAGCAGGGCCGCTCACTGAGCTCAGGTCTCCTTAACCTGAGCAATTTTTGTTTTAATGTTATTGGTGAGTGTGAAAATCTCAGCACAACATATTATACAATGTTGGAGGAGCAACACGGACCCGGATGGACACAAGCATTCAAGATGATACGACTCTCACCGTTTCACCAAAGAACCTCCACTTTCAGGGGCTCAAACGTATTTACACTTAAAACAAGACTCATCACTGGAAAAAAAACAACAATTTTCACCTGTTTCAAGTAGATTTTCACTTGAAATAAGTAGAAAAATCTGCCAGTGGAACAAGATTTTTTTGCTTGTAATAAGAAGATAAATCTTGTTCCACTGGCAGATTTTTCTACTTATTTCAAGTGAAAATTTACTTGAAACAGGTGAAAATTGTAAAATAACAAGTTATTTTTCTGGTAATGAGTCTTGTTTTAAGTGTAATGAGATTTTTTTGACTAAAAATGAGACATTTTAACTAGAAATAAGACAAATATTCCTGGTAAGATTTTGAGTTTTTGCAGTGAAGCATAAAATCAGACACCGATCAGTTAGTCCCTGAAGGTTTGGGTTTGCATGAAGGAAAGAGTTTCTCTCTTGTTTCAAATGTAGACAAACACTCCACCATCAAACCCTGCAACCGGAACATCACCCTGAAATGTCCCAGAGGAGTTTTTCTTGCTTCAGACTAATCAATCCAGGTTAAGTGTTAACTTACTGCTCTTTATCAGGTCTTGAAAAAAGGTCAAAGAAGCTTCTGATGAACAACAACCCATGACATGTCACAGCCAATCAGTGTTTGTTGACCAAACTCAGCATAAATGCAGAAGCAGTGTGTGAAAACTGCAGCTCAGTTCAGGTTCAGGAGTGCAGGAGCTCCTTCAGCAGAGCTGGAAGCAGACATGTCTGCTATCACATCAGTCTAGACCAGGGGTCGGTTATCCAACATGTTTTAAGGCCATTGGACCAAAAACACAAAAAACTAATATTTCTGGAGCCGCAAAAAATGAAAAGTCTTGTATAAGCCTTAGAATGAAGGCAACACATGCTGCATCTTTCTATATTAGTTATAACTGGGGCAGATTTTTTTTTCATTATGCACTTCGAGAAAAAAGTCATTTGACATTTTTGAGAAAAAAGTAAAAAAAAAAAGTCGAAATGTCGAGAAAAAAGTCGAAATGTCGAGAAAAAAGTCAAAATGTTGAGAAAAGGAAAAAAAAGAAGAAAAAAGAAAATAAGGAAAAAAGAAGAAAAAAAAGAAGAAAAAAAGGAAAAAAAAGATCAAACATTTTTGAAAAAGCTCCAGGAGCCACTAGGGCGGCGCTAAAGAGTCGCGGGTTGCTGGTCCCTGGGCTAATGCTTGGTTGTGGAAGCAGCTTATCATCTTCCCAGCGTTGCTCCAAGTGGGTGAAGCCTGCAGATGTTTTCACGTGCAGCTCTGCACGAGTTCCCCCAGATCCAGCTCAGACCTTATTTCTTTTGCTCTAAAGTCTTCTGTAGAATTGCAGGTACGTTTGGGGACCACAGCAGTGGTGCCACCAGGGGGGGGGGCAGGGGTGGCCACGGCCCCTCCTACAAATTTTCTGGCAGAATTACTTGCCACCCCACTGGCCTCAATAAAAAACATTAAAAAAAAACAAAAAAACACTTGCCGGTCACATAGATTCTATCGTCAGTTATGCGTTTCATCCCAAATCACTTGGGCCAAATGCATATCAGTAGGCGTTTCTTTAAGTATGTCTGAGCTTGTATACTACAACAGTATAATACAATCCGGTAATGATGGATTTTAGTTTTGGTTCCACCCAAAGAATTTAAGTGGCCCCATCTGGCCCCCCCTATGAAGTAACTCAGCATCTTAATCTATTTTATCATCCATCTATTTATTGTTTTTTTTACTCATCTTAACCTTTTTTAGACCCCAGAAAACTAGGTGCACTTTAAAACACACGTATTTTAAATGTTGAAAATCTGTTATGTGCAATTGTGTGTTTGTTTGTATGTCCTTAAGCTGCTGTCATGCCTTTTAAATTAACCCCTATACCAGGCGTGTCAAATGTGCGGCCCGAGAGAGATTTTCATGCAGCCCGCGAGAAGTTTCCAACGCAAAAAAAGGAAATGTTAATTTAGTAAAAAGGAAGGCATAAATAATTGCCATGAATCGCAGCATACCAGATAATATATTTCTTCTACAAATCCATCGTTATTCCACAAATAGAGCAGTTTTCAACATTTTTTTAGTTTTCTAGAATGCATTTGCCGATTTTATTTCTTTGTAGACGGTCGTTTATTTTTATTAACTGACTACTATTATATATTTTCGCAGGAAAAATATCACTGCTAAAAAAGATGATAGAAGATATTTATTCGGAGAATTTCAGTTTTGAATACGAGGATAGTGACAAAGTAAAACAGTTAAAAAGGAAGTGCTGACTTTTTCGGCACACTGGGGTAAATATCCGCGCAAATTTTTAAAAATAAATACACTTAATTGTACTGGAAAAATCTCTAAATCACAAAGAAACACTCTCGGATGTAATAAGAAAGATTTTGCTTTTAATTAAATTTCCTATAAAAAAGCGAAATATAAAAAAACATACTTGTTTCTGTTTATCTTTGTAAAATGATATTAAAAGTATCTTATACATAATTTGGATAAAAACGAGAAATTTCAAGAAAAGATCCTGAAGAAATATATTTTACATAATTAGAGTGTAAACAAATTGCATATTTCCTTTAAAATTAACTAAACTGATATTGGAATATATAACAATAGTAAAAAAAAAGGATTAGAACTTTTTGCACCGTTTTTGTTATTTTGAGCGTGCGGCCCGCGAGAAAAAAATTGGTCAAATCCGGCCCGCCAAGCAAAATGAGTTTGACACCCCTGATTGTTGTTGATTTTTACTCTCATTTAGCTGCTTTACTATTTTTATTTCACTTGTGTACTGGACGGTTACACAGGTTACACAGCATGACCTGCACGGAGAGTTAAAACACACACTCACGCTTACATCACCATGTCTTTTATTCCTCTGGTTCAGGAACATCATGCCTTGATTTCATAATCCTCTGAGGGAAATGTAACTTTATCTTCAACAACTTAGAGAAACATATGACAAATCTAAAAAGCATTAGATTAAAATCGACACGTGCTGTTGGAAGGAAGCGTAGCAGAGATATGGTGGAAATCTGCAGAGATCATCACGATTGCTTTGTGTGTGTTGTGTTTGTTGCCTTGGCAACGATTGTGCTGATGATGTCACAGGCAGCGCAGGTAACGCAGGTGAACTCCGGTCGACAGACGAGGGCGTGTCGAGGATTAGCGTATCCGTGGCAACAAGTACGAGCAGCACTTCGAGTCTAGAACGCTCCTGCACTGCAAAAACAAGAATATTTGTCTTATTTCTAGTTAAAATGTCTCATTTTTAGTCAAGGAAAATCTCATTACACTTAAAACAAGACTCATCACTGGAAAAAACAACAATTTTCACCTGTTTCAAGTAGATTTTCACTTGAAATAAGTAGAAAAATCTACCAGTGGAACAAGATTTTTTTGCTTGTAATGAGAAGATAAATCTTGTCCCACTGGCAGATTTTTCTACTTATTTCAAGTGAAAATGTACTTGAAACCGGTGAAAATTGTCAAATAAGTTATTTTTCTGGTAATGACTCTTGTTTTAAGTGTAATGAGATTTTTTTGACTAAAAATGAGACATTTTAACTAGAAATAAGACAAAGAGGTCTCTTTATTAATGAAAAGTCATGAATAAAACAATAACTTTACAGGAGGAAGAATCTTTTTCCCTTATCAGCCCCCACCCAGACCACAACACAAACACCAGCTGACCATGAGAGATAAACAACATTGTGAATATATACAAATCCAGCAAAGCAAAGTCACAGACTGAATGAATAAAAAAATAGATAAATAATTAAGTAGATTTAGAAAATAAATAAATACTAATTAAAGCTGCAAGCAGCATGAACGGTCCTCCACCCTGGTGCACGTTCAGGCTGCAGTGGAAGCTTGTATGACTAGCAGATGACACCACCCACCATTCTCTATACCAGTGTTTCTCCTGGTCCTCGTGGGCCCCAAGGTTTTGATGTTTTGATGTATTTGATGTAAGCCCAGTGGATATTTAAAGCTTACAGAAGGCTGCATTTAACTGCTGCTATGTCATTCCTGCAGTATTTCTGCAGCTGTTTTGGTCACTGCTATTATTTGTAATATATTATATTATTTGTAATCAGCACAAATTATCTGTCCCCATATGATCAAATCCACCATCCTCCCTGAATTTTTTTTTTTACAACTCCAGTACTGGACGTGCCACAGTGGTTTGGGTCTGAACACCACTGTTTTCACCACAATCACAGACAGAACAAGATGAAACTATAGCTGTTACCTCATCATTTAGATGCATCTGCTATCTGTTTCCAAAGACAAGGACATACAAATGGAAGAATAGTGTAAAAATAGTGATGACAGTATAGCCAGATGGGGCTTTCCATTTCTTAAGATGGAATAAAATTAGATTTGGTTCTTGCCAGGCGGTTTATAACCGTCTTTGACGTCTAAACAGATTACAGATTGGGGTGGGGACTGATTTCGGACCAACAGGGGTAGGAAAGTGGTTTAGTTGCTAAAATAACAAACATCCTTTCGGTTCATTATAGTTACAATGAGGGCATGTTTTTATTTGAAAACGTAGAGTTCATTTACAGTAAAGCGTAGCAGGGAATCCTTAGGGGCGAGGCCAACCCTCTCACTTCCAAAAGAGTAAAAAACAGATGCTGGTCTTCAAGTCTTGACATTTGAAAACTGAAATCTTTTCTTTTTGGTGAGATGGTTGACTAATAAAGCATAAAGACAGTAATCGGAGTACCTTTCCCCAACATAAACCGGGATTATAAGATTGAAAAATGACTAGTGGAGTTGGCCAGCTTCCATCGGCAGGCCCTGTTGGCATGGAAACCCAAATACAAACACATTTATTTTCTTACTGATTGTTACATCTGGGGTGACAGGAATATTCACTCACTCACTCATCTTCTCCCGCTTTATCCGTTCCCGGGTCGCGGGGGCAGCAGCCTCAGCAGAGATGCCCAGACTTCCCTCACCCCAGACACTTCCTCCAACTCCTCTGGGGGGAGTCCGAGGCGTTCCCAGGCCAGCCGAGAGACATAGTCTCTCCAGCGTGTCCTGGGTCTTCCCCGGGGTCTCCTCCCGGTGGGACATGCCTGGAACACCTCCCTAGGGAGGCGTCCAGGAGGCATCCGGTACAGATGCCCAAGCCACCTCAGCTGACTCCTCTCAATGTGGAGGAGCAGCGGCTCGACTCCGCGCTCCTCCCAGGTGACCGAACTCCTCACCCTATCTCTAAGGGAGCGTCCAGCCACCCTGCGGAGGAAACTCATCTCTAAGGGAGCGTCCAGCCACCCTGCGGAGGAAACTCATCTCTAAGGGAGCGTCCAGCCACCCTGCGGAGGAAACTCATCTCTAAGGGAGCGTCCAGCCACCCTGCGGAGGAAACTCATCTCTAAGGGAGCGTCCAGCCAACCTGCGGAGGAAACTCATCTCTAAGGGAGCGTCCAGCCGCCCTGCGGAGGAAACTCATCTCTAAGGGAGCGTCCAGCCACCCTGCGGAGGAAACTCATCTCTAAGGGAGCGTCCAGCCACCCTGTGGAGGAAACTCATCTCGGCCGCTTGTATCTGCGATCTTGTCCTTTCGGTCACTACCCAAAGTTCGTGACCATAGGTGAGGGTAGGTGCGTAGATTGACCGGTAAATCGAGAGCTTCGCCTTTGGACTCAGCTCCCTCTTCACCACGACGGTCCGGTACATCGACCGCATTACTGCGGACGCTGCACCGATCCGTCTGTCAATCTCCCGCTACATTGTTCCCTCACTCATGAACAAGATCCCGAGATACTTGAACTCCTCCACCTGAGGCAGGACTTCTCCACCCACCCGGAGAAGGCACGCCACCCTTTCCCGGTGGAGAACCATGGCCTCGGTCTTGGAGGTGCTGATTCTTCAATTCAATTCAGTTTTATTTCTATAGCGTCTATTACAACAGAAGTTGTCTCTAGGATCTTTCCAAAGACCCAGAACATAAACCCCGAACATTTATCATGATTCCTATCCCCTCATCCCTCCTTCGTGGGAAGTGAAGATCACGACTTAATGAAGAGCTTCTTCTCGTTTAATGATGATTCTTAGAATTAGACGAATAAGATTAAACCTTCCAGCACTGGTTTACCCTTGAAATGATACTTCAGTGACTTCATCTGATTCACCAGGAATCTCAGCATTTGAGCTACTAGTAGCAGGAAATGTGTGAATCATGTACAAATAAGTTCCCTGAAAGTCATAAGGTGTCCAGTTCTGAAAGACTCTAGTCTTTTCTGAAATCGTAATCATGAGCTCACAGGGTCCACAAATCCATGCTTACGCCCTAAAACTGATTCATATTTACTGTGCTCTCCTCTATTTTCACCTCTATGTATCACATTAATGTTCAGCAAATAGTCACATAGCTCAAAAAGAAAAAAAAAGGAACAAAAGGGAAGTGCAGGAGTTGTAATGCATATTATTGCTATTTTTAGCGTTGTGATGTTTCAAACTAAACAGAGCGTAGCTGACTCACACCAGTTACGGCTCAGTGTTGAGACAACGCCACACTTCCCTCCTTATCACTAACATCTAAAAAGCCTGGAGCTGAGGGCGGACGCTGAGATCTGACGGAACCGTGTCTCCCCATACATTCCACCAAAATAGACATCACACCACCCACAAAGCCCTGAGAGAGACAGGGAGGCCAGCCCAGGGGACACCGGTCTAAACTGGAACCGGGGGAAAACCAGAAGATAGAGGTGAAAACTACGGAAGAGTATTAGGGCCAGGCAGGAGAAAAATAAAAATAATGTTTTAGAGGAGGAAGATTTTTTTTTCATTATGAACTTCGAGAAAAAAGTCGAAATGTTGAGAAAAAAGTCAAAATGTCCAGATTAATGTTGAAGTACAATTTCGAGAAAAAAGTCAAAATGTCGAGAAAAAAGTCGAATTGTCGAGTAAAAAGTTGAAATGTCGAGATTAATGTTGAAGTACAATTTCGAGAAAAAAGTCGAAATGTTTCGGCTGTTTTTCGACCCCAAACTGGTATTTGTTGTATGTTTTTATTTTATTTTTTTAAATATCTTTTTAAAATGTTGTTTTCAAGCTCCAGCTGGGTTATATTCGAGAGATTATTCAGCAATGTCAGTGGTTGCGTGACAGCAGCTTCAGGCTCGGCGCCAGCTCCGCCACGATAGAGAGGGATATTCCTGTTTATTCACCCCCTCATTCATTCACCCCCCTCATTCATTCACCCCCCCCCACGACGGGACAGCCCAGGTCTGAAAACTTTCCGTCCTGGGATTTTTTTTTGCTTTAATCCCTGAGTTTAGCTCAGTATTACGCAAACACAAAAACGTTAGCTTGCATAGTAAGCTATCCAACCAACCAGTTAAAAAAAGAAATCTCTTTTGTTTTTAACTAGCTAACGTTAGCTCATTTGCTACTATAGGTTGCAAGCAACGTCAAGACTATTTAGGGACTTTCCTAACTTGAGGAAACTTTTCACAATTTCCTTGACACCAAACGTTACACTAAGTCATGCAAAACATACCTTTATCTTTAGTAGTCTACTCTAGTCTGTTAACATAATATTATGTAATAATATAATATTAATTATTGTGTTTTTGTACAATAACATACCTTTGATAATGTATGAATCATCACTCACACATAAAAAAATTATTTTAATTTTGATTAATTATTTTTTTAACTCTTGGGGACCCCCTAGTGGTCACGGGGCCCTAAGCAGCTGCTTAGTTGGCTTATGCCTGGGGCCGGCTCTGCCCCATACACACGGGGAGGTTTCAAAAACCACCAGATTGATCAATCCAGGGGGTGGCAGCATCCCAGGGGAATCCCCTGGAAAGAGTTGCCTTATCTCCAGTACAGTTGCTCAAGAGTGCGACACAGTTCCGTCCCCGGACGCCTCCCAGGCTTCACTTTTAGCTGATGACGCCCACAAACGCCCTGCGTCTCCAGGATGTTCAGCATGCTTCTGACAACCACAAGGACGGCTGTTTTTCTCTACTTATTTGGAGCACCATCTCTAAAACCATATTTATGGGGAAAAATGAAAGCCGAAATACTAAACATAGAGCAAAGGGCAAAAGTGGACACACCTGCTCATTCAAAAAGATTGGTGAGGAGTGTCCAGCCTAAAAAAGGCTATTTATAATCCCAGTTTCTCACTATCTGTGGACTGAGTTGCAATCCTCCTGGTAAATGTGGCATCAAGCACTGAGGAAGCAGGTGGAGCACAGTCTTCCTCGATACTCTCTGGCTGTAACTTTGTGTTTCTGTGGCAGTACGTCCCGCACTTCTGCTTCATGTAATACAGGGGTCGGCAACACAAAATGTTGAAAGAGCCATATTGGACCAAAAACACACAAAACAAATATGTCTGGAGCCGCAAAAAGTGAAAAGTCTTGTATCAGCCTTAGAATGAAGGAAAGACATGCTGCATGTTTCTATATTAGTTAGAACTGGGGGAAGATTTTTTTTTTCATTATGCACCTCGAGAAAAAAGTCGAAATGTCGAGAAAAAAGTCGTAAATTTGAGAAAAAAGTCGAAATGTCAAGATTAATGTTGAAGTACAATCTTGAGACAAATGTCGAAATGTTGAGAAAAAAGTTGAAATGTCGAGAAAAAAGTCGCAATGTCGAGAAAAAAGTCGAAATGTTGAGAAAAAAGTCAAAATTTCGAGAAAAAAGTCGAAATATCGAGATTAAAGAGGAAAGGAAAAAGTAAGAAAAAAAGAGAAAAACAAAACAAATATGTCTGGAGCAACAAAAAAGGAAAAGTCTTGTATCAGCCTTAGAATGAAGGCAACACATGCTGCATGCTATATTAGTTATAACTGGGGGAAGATTTTTTTTTTTCATTATGCACCTCGAGAAAAAAGTCGAAATGTCGAGAAAAAAGTCGAAATGTCGAGAAAAAAGTTGGAATTTTGAGAAAAAAGTCGAAATGTTGAGAAAAAAGTCAAAATTCCGAAAAAAAGTCGAAATATCGAGATTAAAAAGGAAAGGAAAAAGTAAGAAAAAAAGAGAAAAAAGAAGAAAAAATAGAAAAAAGGGAAAAAGAGAGAAAAAAGAGAAAAAAAGAAGAAAAAAAGAAAAAAAAAGAAAAAAAAAGAGGAAAAAAGGTCAAACATTTTTGAAATATCTCCAGGAGCCACTAGGGCGGCGCTAAAGAGCCGCATGCGGCTCTAGAGCCGCGGGTTGCCGACCCCTGCACACCCCCCAACTGTTTTGGCATCTGATTTATTTTTTTTTACACAAAAATTCCTGTGACTTATTACAGTGCTTTTGCTTAGATTTGCACATTTCACCAGAACGTGGCAGACCAAACTTGTTGGATCTGCTCCCGTACGCAGTTATGAGCGTTGAGCATTTCTCTGTAAGTGGTTTTTAGACTTGTTGAAACGCTCATCCCAAACCTGACCTAGTTTCTGCTGGCGTCCTGGTGTGTGCGTGTGCCGACGGTCCGAGCCAGCTGACGAGGCTCAGAACAGAACACAGTGTTCTCAACTTCTCTCTTTGATTACTATTAATTTGGCTTTTGTCGCCGCTGTGTTGACACGCAGGGATGTCTACTATGTTGTCACGCTGCTCTGCAGGCCAGCAGAGAGGGATTGTTTGTTAGTGTTGGGAGTGCTGGGGGAGGAGGAGTGTGCAGTTAATGGCTCTGCTGAAGAACAACATGTTCATTAACTTGTACTGGAAGTGCCCAACCCAGTCATTTATAGTCATTTTATAACTGTGGATGAACATGTTTCACACATCAAGTTACCAAACCGTTGCTCTCTCTCACTGTAATCTATCAGGAAAACTACAGGACTGTCTCAGAAAATTAGAATATTGTGATAAAGTTCTTTATTTTCTGTAATGCAATTTAAAAAAACAAAAATGTCATACATTCTGGATTCATTACAAATCAACTGAAATATTGCAAGGCTTTTATTATTTTAATATTGCTGATTATGGCTTACAGTTTAAGATTAAGATTCCCAGAATATTCAAATTTTTTGAGATAGGATATTTCAGTTTTAATATCAGTAATATTAAAATAATAAAAGGCTTGCAATATTTCAGTTGATTTGTAATGAATCCAGAATGTATGACATTTTTAGGGCCCGAGCACTGACAGTGCAAAGGCCCTATTGTATCTGTAGAAACTTTTGTCGTTATTCTTTCTTCTGACGAAATGAGGGCCTTTTTTCCCCTTAAACGTGCCCCAAAAGTCACCAAATTTTGCATGCAAGCCAGGCCTGGCGATAAATTTGATATTTAATGGTTTGCATTAATGGGCGTGGCCTAACGGCTCAGCAGCCCCCCAAAAAAAACTTTTCTCTGCCATAACTTTTGAACAGGTTGTGATAAAGACATGTGGGTGGTTGACGCGCGAGGGCCCGTTCATCGCTGCTTGCAGCTTTAATTGGTTTTGTAATTGCATTACAGAAAATCACAATATTCTCATTTTCTGAGACAGTCCTGTATATTAAAAGTATTAAAGTGAGTTAAGTAGCACAGCTATCTTTATTATGTCAAACATGAAGTTTAATTAGCAAGTAAGTGTTTTTCCTGAAACTTATTTCTTGACAACAGAAAGGCCAACCCCAGGCCGAGTCTCCATCAAACAAAACTCTGAGACTATTACTCTTTGACTTTTTCTAATTATAGGGTTTAATTCAAAACTCACCTCTTCAGAACAGCTTTTAATGTGTGATGTGTTTCTTATCCTTTATCCTATCTTTTATCTCTTATCTTTTTTTTATCCTGTGGTTTTTAATTTTGAATTTTCTTGATCTCAATGTTTTATCTTTGTGTCTGTGAAACGTCTTTGAGATCTTTTAAAAGCGCTCTATAAATAAAATTGATTATTATTATTATTATTATTAATGGTGGATCAAATTTGAGAAAAAAACACATGTTTTATTTCTTTGATTCTGAGATGAGCACATCCCGTTTTAAGGGAGGATACTAGGAGTTTGTTCTGTGGTTAGCAGCATTTATTTGGGTGTGTGAGGTGACTAGTCTAACCAACCCTTGTGTCCACTCATGCCACATTTGCTGCACCTTAGAAGCTGCTAGCACAAAGCTGTCACACCGTGGTGAGGTTGTCTTGTCTTGGGTTTGTTTTGTCCTGTCATTTCCTGTTTGATTTTGAAAAGTAATTCTCTTCTCGTTTCAGGTCCCTTGCCCTTCCTCATGTGGCTCAGTCTGATTACCCTAAACCAGGGGTCGGCAACACAAAATGTTCTAGAGCCATATTGGACCGAAAAACACAAAAAACTAATATGTCTGGAGCCGCAAAAAATGAAGTCTTGTATCAGCCTTAGAATGAAGGCAACACATGCTGCATGTTTCTATATTAGTTAGAACTGGTGAAAGATTTATTTTCCATTATGCATTTCGAGAAAAAAGTCAAAATTTCGAGAAAAAAGTCAAAATGTTGAGAGAAAAGTCGAAATTTCGAGAAAAAGTTGAAATGTTGAGAAAAAAGTTGAAATGTTGAGAAAAAAGTCGAAATGTCAAGATTAAAAAGGAAAGGAAAAAAGGAAGAAAAAAAGGAAAAAAGAAGAAAAAAAGAGAAAAAAGAAGAAAAAAAGGAAAAAAAGAGAGAGAAGAAAAAAAGGAAAAAAAAGAAAAAAGGGAAAAAAGAAGAAAAAAAGGTCAAAAAATTTTTGAAAAAGCTCCAGGAGCCACTAGGGCGGCGCTAAAGAGCCGCATGTGGCTCTAGAGCCGCGGGTTGCCGACCCCTGCTTTAATAGTTGTGCTTCCTCAGAGCGATGAGCTGTGTCCCTCCGCTGGAGACGGGACTCCTGCATCCCTGGCCCATCTCTACCAAAACAGCTAAATATACATTTATCGCTCCACTGTTAACGCAGCACTTTCCCCCTTCATTCACACGGCCAGAGTCCTGCTGTTCTTTTGCAGAAGCCGTAGATGCCAGCTTTTAAGACCAAAATACAGTTTCCACAGGAAAGGCTTACTCACACTTTCCAAGTGAGCTGTGAAAAGTGGAAACACGGTGACGGATAAGAGAGCAGGAAAGGGGACAAGTGGGATCTGTTGAAAGTGCTTGCACCAGCGCAGCGACCTGTTGTGCTGACAGACCTCAAAAGAGTTTGGGTGTCGTCAATCCAGCAGTGCAGGATGCAGATCCACCTGATGTCAGCGCTCGGCAGTGATTTACATAGAACATCTACGCAGAGCCTACTCCGTTGCCGTGACGCCGTTGCCGTGACGCCGTCGTGAACCCTTCGGACTTCTCCGTCACTCCATTTCGCTGCGGTGCAGTACCCCCCCAGAGCACTAGGGGGGTGTGTTCTTTTCCTGTATGGTTTATCGTCGTCTCTAGTTGATTCTTTGTTTAGCTTGTTTAGCTGTTTAGCTTCCGGCTTTTCCGGTCACAGTGAACAATGAGATGGAAATGAGCTTTCTACTAAATCTGATGTGCCCGTCTTCTCGTTTCTTGTAAATGATCAATGCAAGTACATGTCCCTAAACTACTGAATAAATAAATAGCATGGAAGGCCATTGATAATGTTCTGTCCGTGTACAACAACGAGATTTTTAAAAATGGCGGGGATGGCGCAGTCTGGAACCAGAAATGCGTTGCTACCAATTCAATTCAATTCAATTCAATTTTATTTATATAGCGTCTAATACAACAGAGTTGTCTCTAGACGCTTTACAGAGACCCATACCCAGAACATGACCCCCCAAGCAAACCAATCACAGCCCTCTCGGTCTGCGTTGGGTCTGCGTCGCCTCCACGCGTAGTTCCATTTTTTGGCAGGTGCACGTCAGGCTACGGCGTAGGCTACGGAGAGACTCCTGCGTAGCCGCGTACCCTACGGCGTAGGCGCTGCGTTGATTTAACGCAGAGCCATAAACCAGGCTTAAAGCTTCTAAGGTAGTTTATCTGCTGTGGCCTCAGTTTCTCCTAATCCAGCCAAACTTCCATCTCCATTAGGGCCAGTCAGAGCGTCACAACCGAGAGCCGACACATGTCGAGGTTCCTGGAAGCCTGCAAGAATGCCTCTGCTGTGGTCGGGTTCCCCTTATCTTTCCTTTTTTATTTTCTGCTTTTCATATGATTAGCAAAGGGACAAAAATGCAAGCATAAATCATCCTGGAGAGGCTCAGAGCGGCTGGCACCGACATCAGAAAGAGCAGCCGAGGGCGCGCAGACTGATCGCATTAGGAGAGACATCAGAAGGTCTCGGCTGCTTTCTTGGCGTTGACTGGCAGTCGTTCACATTTTACTTCATGGGAACATAAAAGGACCCATGTAAACACGGTTATGTAACTGCAGGTTGAGTTCCTGATATTATTCTGCAGATGTGACTGTGGCTTGGAGGTATATCTTTGGGGATAACTGTCCAACAGGTTTAGGTCCCTTCAACAGCAAAGTGTGTATGCTGCAGTTGCTGTTTGATGGGTGGCAGGAACTGTATCACCAGTCCTGTTTGTGCTGGAAATAGTGCTGATGAGAGTAGTTTAAAAGAGCCAAAGCAGCAAAATTAAAGACAACTAAGGCATGACTTGGGGACTAGAACACGCCTAACTCT